>NW_027485287.1:0-44142 GCF_050908995.1 Andrena cerasifolii | reverse complement strand
CTCCTGATATATTGGCCAAAATCTGGCGAAAATTTTCAGAATCCACAGAATTGGGCTTTGTAACAGGAGAACATGCCGTCGAAAGAGATGGCACAAAGTAACGTCTCCGGAGAGCAAATCAAAGAGCGAGAAGTGGCGCAGGTGTTTCGAGACAATGACTGTTTAACGAAGAGACGCAGAATTTTCGAACGCCACTTGAAAGGCCTGCGCCTCTTAATTACAAGTTTAAGGCGATGCCTTTGAAGCTGAAATTTAGTATACCTTTTTCCACTTCATGTTCTCCTGATATATTGGCCAAAATCTGGCGAAAATTTTCAGAATGCACAAAATTGGGCTTTGTAAAGGGAGAACATGCCGTCGAAAGAGATGGCACAAAGTAACGTCTCCGGAGAGCAAATCAAAGAGCGAGAAGTGGCGCAGGTGTTTCGAGACAGTGACTGTTTAACGAAGAGACGCAGAATTTTCGAACGCCTCTTGAAAGGCCTGCGCCTCTGATTTGATACTTTTAAGCGATGCCTTTGAAGCTGAAATTTAGTATACCTCTTTCCACTTCATGTTCTCCTGCTATATTGGCCAAAATCTAGAGAAAATTTTCAGAATGCACAAAATTGGGCTTTGTAACAGGAGAACATGCCGTCGAAAGAGATGGCACAAAGTAACGTCTCCGGGGAACAAATCAAAGAGCGAGATGTGGCGCAGATGTTTCGAGACAGTGACTGATTAACGAAGAGACGCAGAATTTTCGAACGCCTCTTGAAAGGCCTGCGCCTCTTATTTGCAACTTTAAGGCGATGCCTTTGAAGCTGAAATTTAGAATACCTCTTTTGACTTCATGTTCTCCTGATATATTGGCCAAAATCTGGCGAAAATTTTCAGAATGCACAAAATTGGGCTTTGTAACAGGAGAACATGCCGTCGAAAGAGATGACACAAAGTAACGTCTCCGGAGAGCAAATCAAAGAGCGAGAAGTGGCGCAGATGTTTCGAGACAGTGACTGTTTAACGAAGACACGCAGAATTTTCGAACGCCTCTTGAAAGGCCTGCGCCTCTTATTTGCAACTTTAAGGCGATGCCTTTGAAGCTGAAATTTAGTATACCTCTTTCCACTTCATTTTCTCCTGATTTATTGGCCAAAATCTGGCGAAAATTTCGAGAATACACAAAATTGGGCTTTTTAACAGGAGAACATGCCGTCGAAAGAGATGGCACAAAGCAACGTCTCCGCAGGGCAAACCAATTAGCGAGAAGTGGCGCAGATGTTTCAAGACAGTGACTGTTTAACGAAGAGTCGCACAATTTTTGAACGCCTCTTGAAAGGCCTGCGCCTCTGATTAGATACTTTTAAGCGATGCCTTTGAAGCTGAAATTTAGTATACGTCTTTCTACTTCATGTTCTCCTGATATATTGGCCAAAATCTTGCGAAAATTTTCAGAATGCACAAAATTGGGCTTTGTAACAGGAGAACATGCCGTCGAAAGAGATGGCACAAAGTAACGTCTCCGGAGAACAAATCAGAGAGCGAGATGTGGCGCAGATGTTTCGAGACTGTGACTGTTTAACGAAGACACGCAGAATTTTCGAACGCCTCTTGAAAGGCCTGCGCCTCTGATTTGCAACTTTAAGGCAATGCCTTTGAAGCTGAAATTTAGTATACCTCTTTCCACTTCATGTTCTCCTGATATATTGGCCAAAATCTGGCGAAAATTTTCAGAATGCACAAAATTGGGCTTTGTATCAGGAGAACATGCCGTTCAAAGGGATGGCACAAAGTAACGTCTCCGGAGAGCAAATCAAAGAGCGAGATGTGGCGCAGATGTTTCGAGACAGTGACTGATTAACGAAGAGACGCAGAATTTTCGAACGCCTCTTGAAAGGCCTGCGCCTCTTAATTGCAACTTTAAGGCGATGCCTTTGAAGCTGAAATTTAGTATACCTCTTTCCACTTCATGTTCTCCTGATATATTGGCCAAAATCTGGCGAAAATTTTCAGAATGCACAAAATTGGGCTTTGTAACAGGAGAACATGCTGTCGAAAGAGATGGCACAAAGTAACGTCTCCGGAGAGCAAATCAAAGAGCGAGAAGTGGCGCAGATGTTTCGAGACAGTGACTGTTTAACGAAGACACGCAAAATTTTCGAACGCCTCTTGAAAGGTCTGCGCCTCTGATTTGCAACTTTAAGGCGATGCCTTTGAACCTGAAATTTAGTATACCTCTTTCCACTTCATGTTCTCCTGATATATTGGCCAAAATCTGGCGAAAATTTTCAGAATCCACAGAATTGGGCTTTGTAACAGGAGAACATGCCGTCGAAAGAGATGGCACAAAGTAACGTCTCCGGAGAGCAAATCAAAGAGCGAGAAGTGGCGCAGGTGTTTCGAGACAATGACTGTTTAACGAAGAGACGCAGAATTTTCGAACGCCACTTGAAAGGCCTGCGCCTCTTAATTACAAGTTTAAGGCGATGCCTTTGAAGCTGAAATTTAGTATACCTTTTTCCACTTCATGTTCTCCTGATATATTGGCCAAAATCTGGCGAAAATTTTCAGAATGCACAAAATTGGGCTTTGTAAAGGGAGAACATGCCGTCGAAAGAGATGGCACAAAGTAACGTCTCCGGAGAGCAAATCAAAGAGCGAGAAGTGGCGCAGGTGTTTCGAGACAGTGACTGATTAACGAAGAGACGCAGAATTTTCGAACGCCTCTTGAAAGGCCTGCGCCTCTTAATTGCAACTTTAAGGCGATGCCTTTGAAGCTGAAATTTAGTATACCTCTTTCCACTTCATGTTCTCCTGATATATTGGCCAAAATCTGGCGAAAATTTTCAGAATGCACAAAATTGGGCTTTGTAACAGGAGAACATGCTGTCGAAAGAGATGGCACAAAGTAACGTCTCCGGAGAGCAAATCAAAGAGCGAGAAGTGGCGCAGACGTTTCGAGACAGTGACTGTTTAACGAAGACACGCAGAATTTTCGAACGCCTCTTGAAAGGCCTGCGCCTCTGATTTGCAACTTTAAGGCAATGCCTTTGAAGCTGAAATTTAGTATACCTCTTTCCACTTCATGTTCTCCTGATATATTGGCCAAAATCTGGCGAAAATTTTCAGAATGCACAAAATTGGGCTTTGTAACAGGAGAACATGCCGTTCAAAGGGATGGCACAAAGTAACGTCTCCGGAGAGCAAATCAAAGAGCGAGATGTGGCGCAGATGTTTCGAGACAGTGACTGATTAACGAAGAGACGCAGAATTTTCGAACGCCTCTTGAAAGGCCTGCGCCTCTTAATTGCAACTTTAAGGCGATGCCTTTGAAGCTGAAATTTAGTATACCTCTTTCCACTTCATGTTCTCCTGATATATTGGCCAAAATCTGGCGAAAATTTTCAGAATGCACAAAATTGGGCTTTGTAACAGGAGAACATGCTGTCGAAAGAGATGGCACAAAGTAACGTCTCCGGAGAGCAAATCAAAGAGCGAGAAGTGGCGCAGATGTTTCGAGACAGTGACTGTTTAACGAAGACACGCAAAATTTTCGAACGCCTCTTGAAAGGTCTGCGCCTCTGATTTGCAACTTTAAGGCGATGCCTTTGAACCTGAAATTTAGTATACCTCTTTCCACTTCATGTTCTCCTGATATATTGGCCAAAATCTGGCGAAAATTTTCAGATTCCACAGAATTGGGCTTTGTAACAGGAGAACATGCCGTCGAAAGAGATGGCACAAAGTAACGTCTCCGGAGGGCAAATCCATGAGCGAGAAGTGGCGCAGATGTTTCGAGCCAGTGACTGTTTAACGAAGAGTCGCACAATTTTCGAACGCCTCTTGAAAGGCCTGCGCCTCTGATTTGATACTTTTAAGCGATGCCTTTGAAGCTGAAATTTAGTATACCTCTTTCCACTTCATGTTCTCCTGATATATTGGCCAAAATCTGGCGAAAATTTTCAGAATGCACAAAATTGGGCTTTGTAACAGGAGAACATGCTGTCGAAAGAGATGGCACAAAGTAACGTCTCCGGAGAGCAAATCAAAGAGCGAGAAGTGGCGCAGATGTTTCGAGACAGTGACTGTTTAACGAAGACACGCAAAATTTTCGAACGCCTCTTGAAAGGTCTGCGCCTCTGATTTGCAACTTTAAGGCGATACCTTTGAACCTGAAATTTAGTATACCTCTTTCCACTTCATGTTCTCCTGATATATTGGCCAAAATCTGGCGAAAATTTTCAGAATGCACAGAATTGGGCTTTGTAACAGGAGAACATGCCGTCGAAAGAGATGGCACAAAGTAACGTCTCCGGAGGGCAAATCCATGAGCGAGAAGTGGCGCAGATGTTTCGAGCCAGTGACTGTTTAACGAAGACGCGCAGAATTTTCGAACGCCTCTTGAAAGGCCTGCGCCTCTGATTTGCAACTTTAAGGCAATGCCTTTGAAGCTGAAATTTAGTATACCTCTTTCCACTTCATGTTCTCCTGATATATTGGCCAAAATCTGGCGAAAATTTTCAGAATGCTCAAAATTGGGCTTTGTAGCAGGAGAACATGCCGTCGAAAGAGATGGCACAAAGTAAAGTCTCCGGAGGGCAAATCAATGAGCGAGAAGTGGCGCAGATGTTTCGAGACACTGACTGTTTAACGAAGACACGCAGAATTTTCGAACGCCTCTTGAAAGGCCTGCGCCTCTTATTTGCAACTTTAAGGCGATGCCTTTGAAGCTGAATTTTAGTATACCTCTTTCCACTTCATGTTCTCCTGATATATTGGCCAAAATCTGGCGAAAATTTTCAGAATCCACAGAATTGGGCTTTGTAACAGGAGAACATGCCGTCGAAAGAGATGGCACAAAGTAACGTCTCCGGAGAGCAAATCAAAGAGCGAGAAGTGGCGCAGGTGTTTCGAGACAATGACTGTTTAACGAAGAGACGCAGAATTTTCGAACGCCACTTGAAAGGCCTGCGCCTCTTAATTACAAGTTTACGGCGATGCCTTTGAAGCTGAAATTTAGTATACCTTTTTCCACTTCATGTTCTCCTGATATATTGGCCAAAATCTAGCGAAAATTTTCAGAATGCACAAAATTGGGATTTGTAACAGGAGAACATGCCGTCGAAAGAGATGGCACAAAGTAACGTCTCCGGGGAACAAATCAAAGAGCGAGATGTGGCGCAGATGTTTCGAGACAGTGACTGATTAACGAAGAGACGCAGAATTTTCGAACGCCTCTTGAAAGGCCTGCGCCTCTTATTTGCAACTTTAAGGCGATGCCTTTGAAGCTGAAATTTAGAATACCTCTTTTGACTTCATGTTCTCCTGATATATTGGCCAAAATCGGGCGAAAATTTTCAGAATGCACAAAATTGGGCTTTGTAACAGGAGAACATGCCGTCGAAAGAGATGACACAAAGTAACGTCTCCGGAGAGCAAATCAAAGAGCGAGAAGTGGCGCAGATGTTTCGAGACAGTGACTGTTTAACGAAGACACGCAGAATTTTCGAACGCCTCTTGAAAGGCCTGCGCCTCTTATTTGCAACTTTAAGGCGATGCCTTTGAAGCTGAAATTTAGTATACCTCTTTCCACTTCATGTTCTCCTGATATATTGGCCAAAATCTGGCGAAAATTTTCAGAATGCACAAAATTGGGCTTTGTAACAGGAGAACATGCCGTTCAAAGGGATGGCACAAAGTAACGTCTCCGGAGAGCAAATCAAAGAGCGAGATGTGGCGCAGATGTTTCGAGACAGTGACTGATTAACGAAGAGACGCAGAATTTTCGAACGCCTCTTGAAAGGCCTGCGCCTCTTAATTGCAACTTTAAGGCGATGCCTTTGAACCTGAAATTTAGTATACCTCTTTCCACTTCATGTTCTCCTGATATATTGGCCAAAATCTGGCGAAAATTTTCAGAATGCACAAAATTGGGCTTTGTAACAGGAGAACATGCTGTCGAAAGAGATGGCACAAAGTAACGTCTCCGGAGAGCAAATCAAAGAGCGAGAAGTGGCGCAGATGTTTCGAGACAGTGACTGTTTAACGAAGATACGCAAAATTTTCGAACGCCTCTTGAAAGGTCTGCGCCTCTGATTTGCAACTTTAAGGCGATGCCTTTGAACCTGAAATTTAGTATACCTCTTTCCACTTCATGTTCTCCTGATATATTGGCCAAAATCTGGCGAAAATTTTCAGAATCCACAGAATTGGGCTTTGTAACAGGAGAGCATGCCGTCGAAAGAGATGGCACAAAGTAACGTCTCCGGAGGGCAAATCCATGAGCGAGAAGTGGCGCAGATGTTTCGAGCCAGTGACTGTTTAACGAAGAGTCGCACAATTTTCGAACGCCTCTTGAAAGGCCTGCGCCTCTGATTTGATACTTTTAAGCGATGCCTTTGAAGCTGAAATTTAGTATACCTCTTTCCACTTCATGTTCTCCTGATATATTGGCCAAAATCTGGCGAAAATTTTCAGAATCCACAGAATTGGGCTTTGTAACAGGAGAACATGCCGTCGAAAGAGATGGCACAAAGTAACGTCTCCGGAGGGCAAATCCATGAGCGAGAAGTGGCGCAGATGTGTCGAGCCAGTGACTGTTTAACGAAGAGTCGCACAATTTTCGAACGCCTCTTGAAAGGACTGCGCCTCTGATTTGATACTTTTAAGCGATGCCTTTGAAGCTGAAATTTAGTATACCTCTTTCCACTTGATGTTCTCCTGATATATTGGCCAAAATCTGGCGAAAATTTTCAGAATGCACAAAATTGGGCTTTGTAACAGGAGAACATGCCGTCGAAAGAGATGGCACAAAGTAACGTCTCCGGAGAGCAAATCAAAGAGCGAGAAGTGGCGCAGGTGTTTCGAGACAGTGACTGTTTAACGAAGACACGCAGAATTTTCGAACGCCTCTTGAAAGGCCTGCGCCTCTTAATTACAAGTTTAAGGCGATGCCTTTGAAGCTGAAATTTAGTATACCTTTTTCCACTTCATGTTCTCCTGATATATTGGCCAAAATCTGGCGAAAATTTTCAGAATGCACAAAATTGGGCTTTGTAGCAGGAGAACATGCCGTCGAAAGAGATGGCACAAAGTAACGTCTCCGGAGAGCAAATCAAAGAGCGAGAAGTAGCGCAGATGTTTCGAGACAGTGACTGATTAACGAAGAGACGCAGAATTTTCGAACGCCTCTTGAAAGGCCTGCGCCTCTTATTTGCAACTTTAAGGCGATGCCTTTGAAGCTGAAATTTAGAATACCTCTTTTGACTTCATGTTCTCCTGATATATTGGCCAAAATCGGGCGAAAATTTTCAGAATGCACAAAATTGGGCTTTGTAACAGGAGAACATGCCGTCGAAAGAGATGACACAAAGTAACGTCTCCGGAGAGCAAATCAAAGAGCGAGAAGTGGCGCAGATGTTTCGAGACAGTGACTGTTTAACGAAGACACGCAGAATTTTCGAACGCCTCTTGAAAGGCCTGCGCCTCTTATTTGCAACTTTAAGGCGATGCCTTTGAAGCTGAAATTTAGTATACCTCTTTCCACTTCATGTTCTCCTGATATATTGGCCAAAATCTGGCGAAAATTTTCAGAATGCACAAAATTGGGCTTTGTAACAGGAGAACATGCCGTTCAAAGGGATGGCACAAAGTAACGTCTCCGGAGAGCAAATCAAAGAGCGAGATGTGGCGCAGATGTTTCGAGACAGTGACTGATTAACGAAGAGACGCAGAATTTTCGAACGCCTCTTGAAAGGCCTGCGCCTCTTAATTGCAACTTTAAGGCGATGCCTTTGAACCTGAAATTTAGTATACCTCTTTCCACTTCATGTTCTCCTGATATATTGGCCAAAATCTGGCGAAAATTTTCAGAATGCACAAAATTGGGCTTTGTAACAGGAGAACATGCTGTCGAAAGAGATGGCACAAAGTAACGTCTCCGGAGAGCAAATCAAAGAGCGAGAAGTGGCGCAGATGTTTCGAGACAGTGACTGTTTAACGAAGATACGCAAAATTTTCGAACGCCTCTTGAAAGGTCTGCGCCTCTGATTTGCAACTTTAAGGCGATGCCTTTGAACCTGAAATTTAGTATACCTCTTTCCACTTCATGTTCTCCTGATATATTGGCCAAAATCTGGCGAAAATTTTCAGAATCCACAGAATTGGGCTTTGTAACAGGAGAGCATGCCGTCGAAAGAGATGGCACAAAGTAACGTCTCCGGAGGGCAAATCCATGAGCGAGAAGTGGCGCAGATGTTTCGAGCCAGTGACTGTTTAACGAAGAGTCGCACAATTTTCGAACGCCTCTTGAAAGGCCTGCGCCTCTGATTTGATACTTTTAAGCGATGCCTTTGAAGCTGAAATTTAGTATACCTCTTTCCACTTCATGTTCTCCTGATATATTGGCCAAAATCTGGCGAAAATTTTCAGAATCCACAGAATTGGGCTTTGTAACAGGAGAACATGCCGTCGAAAGAGATGGCACAAAGTAACGTCTCCGGAGGGCAAATCCATGAGCGAGAAGTGGCGCAGATGTGTCGAGCCAGTGACTGTTTAACGAAGAGTCGCACAATTTTCGAACGCCTCTTGAAAGGACTGCGCCTCTGATTTGATACTTTTAAGCGATGCCTTTGAAGCTGAAATTTAGTATACCTCTTTCCACTTGATGTTCTCCTGATATATTGGCCAAAATCTGGCGAAAATTTTCAGAATGCACAAAATTGGGCTTTGTAACAGGAGAACATGCCGTCGAAAGAGATGGCACAAAGTAACGTCTCCGGAGAGCAAATCAAAGAGCGAGAAGTGGCGCAGGTGTTTCGAGACAGTGACTGTTTAACGAAGACACGCAGAATTTTCGAACGCCTCTTGAAAGGCCTGCGCCTCTTAATTACAAGTTTAAGGCGATGCCTTTGAAGCTGAAATTTAGTATACCTTTTTCCACTTCATGTTCTCCTGATATATTGGCCAAAATCTGGCGAAAATTTTCAGAATGCACAAAATTGGGCTTTGTAGCAGGAGAACATGCCGTCGAAAGAGATGGCACAAAGTAACGTCTCCGGAGAGCAAATCAAAGAGCGAGAAGTAGCGCAGATGTTTCGAGACAGTGACTGTTTAACGAAGACACGCAGAATTTTCGAACGCCTCTTGAAAGGTCTGCGCCTCTGATTTGCAACTTTAAGGCAATGCCTTTGAAGCTGAAATTTAGTATACCTCTTTCCACTTCATGTTCTCCTGATATATTGGCCAAAATCTGGCGAAAATTTTCAGAATCCACAGAATTGGGCTTTGTAACAGGAGAACATGCCGTCGAAAGAGATGGCACAAAGTAACGTCTCCGGAGAGCAAATCAAAGAGCGAGAAGTGGCGCAGGTGTTTCGAGACAATGACTGTTTAACGAAGAGACGCAGAATTTTCGAACGCCACTTGAAAGGCCTGCGCCTCTTAATTACAAGTTTACGGCGATGCCTTTGAAGCTGAAATTTAGTATACCTTTTTCCACTTCATGTTCTCCTGATATATTGGCCAAAATCTGGCGAAAATTTTCAGAATGCACAAAATTGGGCTTTGTAAAGGGAGAACATGCCGTCGAAAGAGATGGCACAAAGTAACGTCTCCGGAGAGCAAATCAAAGAGCGAGAAGTGGCGCAGGTGTTTCGAGACAGTGACTGTTTAACGAAGAGACGCAGAATTTTCGAACGCCTCTTGAAAGGCCTGCGCCTCTGATTTGATACTTTTAAGCGATGCCTTTGAAGCTGAAATTTAGTATACCTCTTTCCACTTCATGTTCTCCTGCTATATTGGCCAAAATCTAGCGAAAATTTTCAGAATGCACAAAATTGGGCTTTGTAACAGGAGAACATGCCGTCGAAAGAGATGGCACAAAGTAACGTCTCCGGGGAACAAATCAAAGAGCGAGATGTGGCGCAGATGTTTCGAGACAGTGACTGATTAACGAAGAGACGCAGAATTTTCGAACGCCTCTTGAAAGGCCTGCGCCTCTTATTTGCAACTTTAAGGCGATGCCTTTGAAGCTGAAATTTAGAATACCTCTTTTGACTTCATGTTCTCCTGATATATTGGCCAAAATCGGGCGAAAATTTTCAGAATGCACAAAATTGGGCTTTGTAACAGGAGAACATGCCGTCGAAAGAGATGACACAAAGTAACGTCTCCGGAGAGCAAATCAAAGAGCGAGAAGTGGCGCAGATGTTTCGAGACAGTGACTGTTTAACGAAGACACGCAGAATTTTCGAACGCCTCTTGAAAGGCCTGCGCCTCTTATTTGCAACTTTAAGGCGATGCCTTTGAAGCTGAAATTTAGTATACCTCTTTCCACTTCATTTTCTCCTGATATATTGGCCAAAATCTAGCGAAAATTTTCAGAATGCACAAAATTGGGCTTTGTAACAGGAGAACATGCCGTCGAAAGAGATGGCACAAAGTAACGTCTCCGGAGAACAAATCAGAGAGCGAGATGTGGCGCAGATGTTTCGAGACTGTGACTGTTTAACGAAGACACGCAGAATTTTCGAACGCCTCTTGAAAGGCCTGCGCCTCTGATTTGCAACTTTAAGGCAATGCCTTTGAAGCTGAAATTTAGTATACCTCTTTCCACTTCATGTTCTCCTGATATATTGGCCAAAATCTGGCGAAAATTTTCAGAATGCACAAAATTGGGCTTTGTAACAGGAGAACATGCCGTTCAAAGGGATGGCACAAAGTAACGTCTCCGGAGAGCAAATCAAAGAGCGAGATGTGGCGCAGATGTTTCGAGACAGTGACTGATTAACGAAGAGACGCAGAATTTTCGAACGCCTCTTGAAAGGCCTGCGCCTCTTAATTGCAACTTTAAGGCGATGCCTTTGAAGCTGAAATTTAGTATACCTCTTTCCACTTCATGTTCTCCTGATATATTGGCCAAAATCTGGCGAAAATTTTCAGAATGCACAAAATTGGGCTTTGTAACAGGAGAACATGCTGTCGAAAGAGATGGCACAAAGTAACGTCTCCGGAGAGCAAATCAAAGAGCGAGAAGTGGCGCAGATGTTTCGAGACAGTGACTGTTTAACGAAGACACGCAAAATTTTCGAACGCCTCTTGAAAGGTCTGCGCCTCTGATTTGCAACTTTAAGGCGATGCCTTTGAACCTGAAATTTAGTATACCTCTTTCCACTTCATGTTCTCCTGATATATTGGCCAAAATCTGGCGAAAATTTTCAGAATCCACAGAATTGGGCTTTGTAACAGGAGAACATGCCGTCGAAAGAGATGGCACAAAGTAACGTCTCCGGAGGGCAAATCCATGAGCGAGAAGTGGCGCAGATGTTTCGAGCCAGTGACTGTTTAACGAAGAGTCGCACAATTTTCGAACGCCTCTTGAAAGGCCTGCGCCTCTGATTTGATTCTTTTAAGCGATGCCTTTGAAGCTGAAATTTAGTATACCTCTTTCCACTTCATGTTCTCCTGATATATTGGCCAAAATCTGGCGAAAATTTTCAGAATCCACAGAATTGGGCTTTGTAACAGGAGAACATGCCGTCGAAAGAGATGGCACAAAGTAACGTCTCCGGAGGGCAAATCCATGAGCGAGAAGTGGCGCAGATGTGTCGAGCCAGTGACTGTTTAACGAAGAGTCGCACAATTTTCGAACGCCTCTTGAAAGGCCTGCGCCTCTGATTTGATACTTTTAAGCGATGCCTTTGAAGCTGAAATTTAGTATACCTCTTTCCACTTCATGTTCTCCTGATATATTGGCCAAAATCTGGCGAAAATTTTCAGAATGCACAAAATTGGGCTTTGTAACAGGAGAACATGCCGTCGAAAGAGATGGCACAAAGTAACGTCTCCGGAGAGCAAATCAAAGAGCGAGAAGTGGCGCAGATGTTTCGAGACAGTGACTGTTTAACGAAGACACGCAGAATTTTCGAACGCCTCTTGAAAGGCCTGCGCCTCTTAGTTACAAGTTTAAGGCGATGCCTTTGAAGCTGAAATTTAGTATACCTTTTTCCACTTCATGTTCTCCTGATATATTGGCCAAAATCTGGCGAAATTTTTCAGAATGCACAAAATTGGGCTTTGTAGCAGGAGAACATGCCGTCGAAAGAGATGGCACAAAGTAACGTCTCCGGAGAGCAAATCAAAGAGCGAGAAGTGGCGCAGATGTTTCGAGACAGTGACTGTTTAACGAAGACACGCAGAATTTTCGAACGCCTCTTGAAAGGTCTGCGCCTCTGATTTGCAACTTTAAGGCAATGCCTTTGAAGCTGAAATTTAGTATACCTCTTTCCACTTCATGTTCTCCTGATATATTGGCCAAAATCTGGCGAAAATTTTCAGAATCCACAGAATTGGGCTTTGTAACAGGAGAACATGCCGTCGAAAGAGATGGCACAAAGTAAAGTCTCCGGAGGGCAAATCAATGAGCGAGAAGTGGCGCAGATGTTTCGAGACACTGACTGTTTAACGAAGACACGCAGAATTTTCGAACGCCTCTTGAAAGGCCTGCGCCTCTTATTTGCAACTTTAAGGCGATGCCTTTGAAGCTGAAATTTAGTATACCTCTTTCCACTTCATTTTCTCCTGATTTATTGGCCAAAACCTGGCGAAAATTTCGAGAATACACAAAATTGGGCTTTGTAACAGGAGAACATGCCGTCGAAAGAGATGGCACAAAGTAACGTCTCCGGAGGGCACACCAATGAGCGAGAAGTGGGGCAGATGTTTCAAGACAGTGACTGTTTAACGAAGAGTCGCACAATTTTCGAACGCCTCTTGAAAGGCCTGCGCCTCTGATTTGCAACTTTAAGGCGATGCCTTTGAACCTGAAATTTAGTATACCTCTTTCCACTTCATGTTCTCCTGATATATTGGCCAAAATCTGGCGAAATTTTCAGAATGCACAAAATTGGGCTTTGTAACAGGAGAACATGCCGTCGAAAGAGATGGCACAATGTAACGTCTCCGGAGAGCAAATCAAAGAGCGAGAAGTGGCGCAGATGTTTCGAGACAGTGACTGTTTAACGAAGACACGCAAAATTTTCGAACGCCTCTTGAAAGGCCTGCGCCTCTGATTTGCAACTTTAAGGCGATGCCTTTGAACCTGAAATTTAGTATACCTCTTTCCACTTCATGTTCTCCTGATATATTGGCCAAAATCTGGCGAAAATTTTCAGAATCCACAGAATTGGGCTTTGTAACAGGAGAACATGCCGTCGAAAGAGATGGCACAAAGTAACGTCTCCGGAGAGCAAATCAAAGAGCGCGAAGTGGCGCAGATGTTTCGAGACAGTGACTGCTTAACGAAGAGTCGCACAATTTTCGAACGCCTCTTGAAAGGCCTGCGCCTCTGATTTGATACTTTTAAGCGATGCCTTTGAAGCTGAAATTTAGTATACCTCTTTCCACTTCATGTTCTCCTGATATATTGGCCAAAATCTAGCGAAAATTTTCAGAATGCACAAAATTGGGCTTTGTAACAGGAGAACATGCCGTCGAAGGAGATGGCACAAAGTAACGTCTCCGGAGAGCAAATCAAAGAGCGAGAAGTGGCGCAGATGTTTCGAGACAGTGACTGTTTAACGAAGAGACGCAGAATTTTCGAACGCCTCTTGAAAGGCCTGCGCCTCTTAATTGCAACTTTAAGGCGATGCCTTTGAAGCTGAAATTTAGTATACCTCTTTCCACTTCATGTTCTCCTGATATATTGGCCAAAATCTAGCGAAAATTTTCAGAATGCACAAAATTGGGCTTTGTAACAGGAGAACATGCCGTCGAAAGAGATGGCACAAAGTAACGTCTCCGGAGAGCAAATCAAAGAGCGAGAAGTGGCGCAGATGTTTCGAGACAGTGACTCTTTAACGAAGACACGCAGAATTTTCGAACGCCTCTTGAAAGGCCTGTGCCTCTTAATTACAAGTTTAAGGCGATGCCTTTGAAGCTGAAATTTAGTATACCTCTTTCCACTTCATGTTCTCCTGATATATTGGCCAAAATCTAGCGAAAATTTTCAGAATGCACAAAATTGGGCTTTGTAACAGGAGAACATGCCGTCGAAAGAGATGGCACAAAGTAACGTCTCCGGAGAGCAAATCAAAGAGCGAGAAGTGGCGCAGATGTTTCGAGACAGTGACTCTTTAACGAAGACACGCAGAATTTTCGAACGCCTCTTGAAAGGCCTGTGCCTCTTAATTACAAGTTTAAGGCGATGCCTTTGAAGCTGAAATTTAGTATACCTCTTTCCACTTCATGTTCTCCTGATATATTGGCCAAAATCTAGCGAAAATTTTCAGAATGCACAAAATTGGGCTTTGTAACAGGAGAACATGCCGTCCAAAGGGATGGCACAAAGTAACGTCTCCGGAGAGCAAATCAAAGAGCGCGATGTGGCGCAGATGTTTCGAGACAGTGACTGATTAACGAAGAGACGCAGAATTTTCGAACGCCTCTTGAAAGGCCTGCGCCTCTTATTTGCAACTTTAAGGCGATGCCTTTGAAGCTGAAATGTAGTATACCTCTTTCCACTTCATTTTCTCCTGATTTATTGGCCAAAATCTGGCGAAAATTTCGAGAATACACAAAATTGGGCTTTGTAACAGGAGAACATGCCGTCGAAAGTGATGGCACAAAGTAACGTCTCCGGAGAGCAAATCAAAGAGCGAGATGTGGCGCAGATGTTTCGAGACAGTGACTGATTAACGAAGAGACGCAGAATTTTCGAACGCCTCTTGAAAGGCCTGCGCCTCTTAATTGCAACTTTAAGGCGATGCCTTTGAAGCTGAAATTTAGTATACCTCTTTCCACTTCATGTTCTCCTGATATATTGGCCAAAATCTGGCGAACATTTTCAGAATGCACAAAATGGGGCTTTGTAATAGGAGAACATGCCGTCGAAAGAGATGGAACAAAGTAATGTCTCCGGAGAGCAAATAAAAGAGCGAGAAGTGGCGCAGATGTTTCGAGACAGTGACTGTTTCACGAAGACACGCAGAATTTTCGAACGCCTCTTGAAAGGCCTGCGCCTCTGATTTGCAACTTTAAGGCGATGCCTTTGAAGCTGAAATTTAGTATACCTCTTTCCACTTCATGTTCTCCTGATATATTGGCCAAAATCTGGCGAAAATTTTCAGAATCCACAGAATTGGGCTTTGTAACAGGAGAACATGCCGCCGAAAGAGATGGCACAAAGTAACGTCTCCGGAGAGCAAATCAAAGAGCGAGATGTGGCGCAGATGTTTCGAGACAGTGACTGATTAACGAAGAGACGCAGAATTTTCGAACGCCTCTTGAAAGGCCTGCGCCTCTTAATTGCAACTTTAAGGCGATGCCTTTGAAGCTGAAATTTAGTATACCTCTTTCCACTTCATATTCTCCTGATATATTGGCCAAAATCTAGCGAAAATTTTCAGAATGCACAAAATTGGGCTTTGTAACAGGAGAACATGCCGTCGAAAGGGATGGCACAAAGTAACGTCTCCGGAGAGCAAATCAAAGAGCGAGAAGTGGCGCAGATGTTTCGAGACAGTGACTCTTTAACGAAGACACGCAGAATTTTCGAACGCCTCTTGAAAGGCCTGTGCCTCTTAATTACAAGTTTAAGGCGATGCCTTTGAAGCTGAAATTTAGTATACCTCTTTCCACTTCATGTTCTCCTGATATATTGGCCAAAATCTAGCGAAAATTTTCAGAATACACAAAATTGGGCTTTGTAACAGGAGAACATGCCGTCGAAAGAGATGGCACAAAGTAACGTCTCCGGAGGGCACACCAATGAGCGAGAAGTGGGGCAGATGTTTCAAGACAGTGACTGTTTAACGAAGAGTCGCACAATTTTCGAACGCCTCTTGAAAGGCCTGCGCCTCTGATTTGCAACTTTAAGGCGATGCCTTTGAACCTGAAATTTAGTATACCTCTTTCCACTTCATGTTCTCCTGATATATTGGCCAAAATCTGGCGAAATTTTCAGAATGCACAAAATTGGGCTTTGTAACAGGAGAACATGCCGTCGAAAGAGATGGCACAAAGTAACGTCTCCGGAGAGCAAATCAAAGAGCGAGAAGTGGCGCAGATGTTTCGAGACAGTGACTCTTTAACGAAGACACGCAGAATTTTCGAACGCCTCTTGAAAGGCCTGTGCCTCTTAATTACAAGTTTAAGGCGATGCCTTTGAAGCTGAAATTTAGTATACCTCTTTCCACTTCATGTTCTCCTGATATATTGGCCAAAATCTAGCGAAAATTTTCAGAATGCACAAAATTGGGCTTTGTAACAGGAGAACATGCCGTCCAAAGGGATGGCACAAAGTAACGTCTCCGGAGAGCAAATCAAAGAGCGCGATGTGGCGCAGATGTTTCGAGACAGTGACTGATTAACGAAGAGACGCAGAATTTTCGAACGCCTCTTGAAAGGCCTGCGCCTCTTATTTGCAACTTTAAGGCGATGCCTTTGAAGCTGAAATGTAGTATACCTCTTTCCACTTCATTTTCTCCTGATTTATTGGCCAAAATCTGGCGAAAATTTCGAGAATACACAAAATTGGGCTTTGTAACAGGAGAACATGCCGTCGAAAGTGATGGCACAAAGTAACGTCTCCGGAGAGCAAATCAAAGAGCGAGATGTGGCGCAGATGTTTCGAGACAGTGACTGATTAACGAAGAGACGCAGAATTTTCGAACGCCTCTTGAAAGGCCTGCGCCTCTTAATTGCAACTTTAAGGCGATGCCTTTGAAGCTGAAATTTAGTATACCTCTTTCCACTTCATGTTCTCCTGATATATTGGCCAAAATCTGGCGAACATTTTCAGAATGCACAAAATGGGGCTTTGTAATAGGAGAACATGCCGTCGAAAGAGATGGAACAAAGTAATGTCTCCGGAGAGCAAATAAAAGAGCGAGAAGTGGCGCAGATGTTTCGAGACAGTGACTGTTTCACGAAGACACGCAGAATTTTCGAACGCCTCTTGAAAGGCCTGCGCCTCTGATTTGCAACTTTAAGGCGATGCCTTTGAAGCTGAAATTTAGTATACCTCTTTCCACTTCATGTTCTCCTGATATATTGGCCAAAATCTGGCGAAAATTTTCAGAATCCACAGAATTGGGCTTTGTAACAGGAGAACATGCCGCCGAAAGAGATGGCACAAAGTAACGTCTCCGGAGAGCAAATCAAAGAGCGAGATGTGGCGCAGATGTTTCGAGACAGTGACTGATTAACGAAGAGACGCAGAATTTTCGAACGCCTCTTGAAAGGCCTGCGCCTCTTAATTGCAACTTTAAGGCGATGCCTTTGAAGCTGAAATTTAGTATACCTCTTTCCACTTCATATTCTCCTGATATATTGGCCAAAATCTAGCGAAAATTTTCAGAATGCACAAAATTGGGCTTTGTAACAGGAGAACATGCCGTCGAAAGAGATGGCACAAAGTAACGTCTCCGGAGAGCAAATCAAAGAGCGAGAAGTGGCGCAGATGTTTCGAGACAGTGACTCTTTAACGAAGACACGCAGAATTTTCGAACGCCTCTTGAAAGGCCTGTGCCTCTTAATTACAAGTTTAAGGCGATGCCTTTGAAGCTGAAATTTAGTATACCTCTTTCCACTTCATGTTCTCCTGATATATTGGCCAAAATCTAGCGAAAATTTTCAGAATGCACAAAATTGGGCTTTGTAACAGGAGAACATGCCGTCCAAAGGGATGGCACAAAGTAACGTCTCCGGAGAGCAAAACAAAGAGCGCGATGTGGCGCAGATGTTTCGAGACAGTGACTGATTAACGAAGAGACGCAGAATTTTCGAACGCCTCTTGAAAGGCCTGCGCCTCTTATTTGCAACTTTAAGGCGATGCCTTTGAAGCTGAAATTTAGTATACCTCTTTCCACTTCATTTTCTCCTGATTTATTGGCCAAAATCTGGCGAAAATTTCGAGAATACACAAAATTGGGCTTTGTAACAGGAGAACATGCCGTCGAAAGTGATGGAACAAAGTAATGTCTCCGGAGAGCAAATCAAAGAGCGAGAAATGGCGCAGGTGTTTCGAGACAGTGACTGTTTCACGAAGAGACGCAGAATTTTCGAAATCCTCTTGAAAGGCCTGCGCCTCTTATTTGCAACTTTAAGGCGATGCCTTTGAAGCTGAAATTTAGTATACCTCTTTTGACTTCATGTTCTCCTGATATATTGGCCAAAATCTGGCGAACATTTTCAGAATGCACAAAATTGGGCTTTGTAACAGGAGAACATGCCGTCCAAAGGGATGGCACAAAGTAACGTCTCCGGAGAGCAAATCAAAGAGCGAGATGTGGCGCAGATGTTTCGAGATGGTGACTGTTAACGAAGACACGCAAAATTTTCGAACGCCTCTTGAAAGGTCTGCGCCTCTGATTTGCAACTTTAAGGCGATGCCTTTGAAGCTGAAATTTAGTATACCTCTTTCCACTTCATGTTCTCCTGATATATTGGCCAAAATCTGGCGAAAATTTTCAGAATCCACAGAATTGGGCTTTGTAACAGGAGAACATGCCGTCGAAAGAGATGGCACAAAGTAACGTCTCCGGAGGGCAAATCCATGAGCGAGAAGTGGCGCAGATGTGTCGAGCCAGTGACTGTTTAACGAAGAGTCGCACAATTTTCGAACGCCTCTTGAAAGGCCTGCGCCTCTGATTTGATACTTTTAAGCGATGCCTTTGAAGCTGAAATTTAGTATACCTCTTTCCACTTCATGTTCTCCTGATATATTGGCCAAAATCTGGCGAAAATTTTCAGAATGCACAAAATTGGGCTTTGTAACAGGAGAAACATGCCGTCGAAAGAGATGGCACAAAGTAACGTCTCCGGAGAGCAAATCAAAGAGCGAGAAGTGGCGCAGATGTTTCGAGACAGTGACTGTTTAACGAAGACACGCAGAATTTTCGAACGCCTCTTGAAAGGCCTGCGCCTCATAGTTACAAGTTTAAGGCGATGCCTTTGAAGCTGAAATTTAGTATACCTTTTTCCACTTCATGTTCTCCTGATATATTGGCCAAAATCTGGCGAAATTTTTCAGAATGCACAAAATTGGGCTTTGTAGCAGGAGAACATGCCGTCGAAAGAGATGGCACAAAGTAACGTCTCCGGAGGGCAAATCAATGAGCGAGAAGTGGCGCAGATGTTTCGAGACACTGACTGTTTAACGAAGACACGCAGAATTTTCGAACGCCTCTTGAAAGGCCTGCGCCTCTTATTTGCAACTTTAAGGCGATGCCTTTGAAGCTGAAATTTAGTATACCTCTTTCCACTTCATTTTCTCCTGATTTATTGGCCAAAACCTGGCGAAAATTTCGAGAATACACAAAATTGGGCTTTGTAACAGGAGAACATGCCGTCGAAAGAGATGGCACAATGTAACGTCTCCGGAGAGCAAATCAAAGAGCGAGAAGTGGCGCAGATGTTTCGAGACAGTGACTGTTTAACGAAGACACGCAAAATTTTCGAACGCCTCTTGAAAGGCCTGCGCCTCTGATTTGCAACTTTAAGGCGATGCCTTTGAACCTGAAATTTAGTATACCTCTTTCCACTTCATGTTCTCCTGATATATTGGCCAAAATCTGGCGAAAATTTTCAGAATCCACAGAATTGGGCTTTGTAACAGGAGAACATGCCGTCGAAAGAGACGGCACAAAGTAACGTCTCCGGAGAGCAAATCCATGAGCGAGAAGTGGCGCAGATGTTTCGAGCCAGTGACTGTTTAACGAAGAGTCGCACAATTTTCGAACGCCTCTTGAAAGGCCTGCGCCTCTGATTTGATACTTTTAAGCGATGCCTTTGAAGCTGAAATTTAGTATACCTCTTTCCACTTCATGTTCTCCTGATATATTGGCCAAAATCTGGCGAAAATTTTCAGAATCCACAGAATTGGGCTTTGTAACAGGAGAACATGCCGTCGAAAGAGATGGCACAAAGTAACGTCTCCGGAGGGCAAATCCATGAGCGAGAAGTGGCGCAGATGTGTCGAGCCAGTGACTGTTTAACGAAGAGTCGCACAATTTTCGAACGCCTCTTGAAAGGCCTGCGCCTCTGATTTGATACTTTTAAGCGATGCCTTTGAAGCTGAAATTTAGTATACCTCTTTCCACTTCATGTTCTCCTGATATATTGGCCAAAATCTGGCGAAAATTTTCAGAATGCACAAAATTGGGCTTTGTAACAGGAGAACATGCCGTCGAAAGAGATGGCACAAAGTAACGTCTCCGGAGAGCAAATCAAAGAGCGAGAAGTGGCGCAGATGTTTCGAGACAGTGACTGTTTAACGAAGACACGCAGAATTTTCGAACGCCTCTTGAAAGGCCTGCGCCTCTTAGTTACAAGTTTAAGGCGATGCCTTTGAAGCTGAAATTTAGTATACCTTTTTCCACTTCATGTTCTCCTGATATATTGGCCAAAATCTGGCGAAATTTTTCAGAATGCACAAAATTGGGCTTTGTAGCAGGAGAACATGCCGTCGAAAGAGATGGCACAAAGTAACGTCTCCGGAGAGCAAATCAAAGAGCGAGAAGTGGCGCAGATGTTTCGAGACAGTGACTGTTTAACGAAGACACGCAGAATTTTCGAACGCCTCTTGAAAGGTCTGCGCCTCTGATTTGCAACTTTAAGGCAATGCCTTTGAAGCTGAAATTTAGTATACCTCTTTCCACTTCATGTTCTCCTGATATATTGGCCAAAATCTGGCGAAAATTTTCAGAATCCACAGAATTGGGCTTTGTAACAGGAGAACATGCCGTCGAAAGAGATGGCACAAAGTAAAGTCTCCGGAGGGCAAATCAATGAGCGAGAAGTGGCGCAGATGTTTCGAGACACTGACTGTTTAACGAAGACACGCAGAATTTTCGAACGCCTCTTGAAAGGCCTGCGCCTCTTATTTGCAACTTTAAGGCGATGCCTTTGAAGCTGAAATTTAGTATACCTCTTTCCACTTCATTTTCTCCTGATTTATTGGCCAAAACCTGGCGAAAATTTCGAGAATACACAAAATTGGGCTTTGTAACAGGAGAACATGCCGTCGAAAGAGATGGCACAAAGTAACGTCTCCGGAGGGCACACCAATGAGCGAGAAGTGGGGCAGATGTTTCAAGACAGTGACTGTTTAACGAAGAGTCGCACAATTTTCGAACGCCTCTTGAAAGGCCTGCGCCTCTGATTTGCAACTTTAAGGCGATGCCTTTGAACCTGAAATTTAGTATACCTCTTTCCACTTCATGTTCTCCTGATATATTGGCCAAAATCTGGCGAAATTTTCAGAATGCACAAAATTGGGCTTTGTAACAGGAGAACATGCCGTCGAAAGAGATGGCACAATGTAACGTCTCCGGAGAGCAAATCAAAGAGCGAGAAGTGGCGCAGATGTTTCGAGACAGTGACTGTTTAACGAAGACACGCAAAATTTTCGAACGCCTCTTGAAAGGCCTGCGCCTCTGATTTGCAACTTTAAGGCGATGCCTTTGAACCTGAAATTTAGTATACCTCTTTCCACTTCATGTTCTCCTGATATATTGGCCAAAATCTGGCGAAAATTTTCAGAATCCACAGAATTGGGCTTTGTAACAGGAGAACATGCCGTCGAAAGAGATGGCACAAAGTAACGTCTCCGGAGAGCAAATCAAAGAGCGCGAAGTGGCGCAGATGTTTCGAGACAGTGACTGCTTAACGAAGAGTCGCACAATTTTCGAACGCCTCTTGAAAGGCCTGCGCCTCTGATTTGATACTTTTAAGCGATGCCTTTGAAGCTGAAATTTAGTATACCTCTTTCCACTTCATGTTCTCCTGATATATTGGCCAAAATCTGGCGAAATTTTCAGAATGCACAAAATTGGGCTTTGTAACAGGAGAACATGCCGTCGAAAGAGATAGCACAATGTAACGTCTCCGGAGAGCAAATCAAAGAGCGAGAAGTGGC
This sequence comes from Andrena cerasifolii, assembly GCF_050908995.1. Taxonomy (NCBI): domain Eukaryota; kingdom Metazoa; phylum Arthropoda; class Insecta; order Hymenoptera; family Andrenidae; genus Andrena; species Andrena cerasifolii. Next base: position 22,247 of record NW_027485287.1, on the reverse strand, counting down.
GCAGATGTTTCGAGACAGTGACTGTTTAACGAAGACACGCAAAATTTTCGAACGCCTCTTGAAAGGCCTGCGCCTCTGATTTGCAACTTTAAGGCGATGCCTTTGAACCTGAAATTTAGTATACCTCTTTCCACTTCATGTTCTCCTGATATATTGGCCAAAATCTGGCGAAAATTTTCAGAATCCACAGAATTGGGCTTTGTAACAGGAGAACATGCCGTCGAAAGAGATGGCACAAAGTAACGTCTCCGGAGAGCAAATCCATGAGCGAGAAGTGGCGCAGATGTTTCGAGCCAGTGACTGTTTAACGAAGAGTCGCACAATTTTCGAACGCCTCTTGAAAGGCCTGCGCCTCTGATTTGATACTTTTAAGCGATGCCTTTGAAGCTGAAATTTAGTATACCTCTTTCCACTTCATGTTCTCCTGATATATTGGCCAAAATCTGGCGAAAATTTTCAGAATCCACAGAATTGGGCTTTGTAACAGGAGAACATGCCGTCGAAAGAGATGGCACAAAGTAACGTCTCCGGAGGGCAAATCCATGAGCGAGAAGTGGCGCAGATGTGTCGAGCCAGTGACTGTTTAACGAAGAGTCGCACAATTTTCGAACGCCTCTTGAAAGGCCTGCGCCTCTGATTTGATACTTTTAAGCGATGCCTTTGAAGCTGAAATTTAGTATACCTCTTTCCACTTCATGTTCTCCTGATATATTGGCCAAAATCTGGCGAAAATTTTCAGAATGCACAAAATTGGGCTTTGTAACAGGAGAACATGCCGTCGAAAGAGATGGCACAAAGTAACGTCTCCGGAGAGCAAATCAAAGAGCGAGAAGTGGCGCAGATGTTTCGAGACAGTGACTGTTTAACGAAGACACGCAGAATTTTCGAACGCCTCTTGAAAGGCCTGCGCCTCTTAGTTACAAGTTTAAGGCGATGCCTTTGAAGCTGAAATTTAGTATACCTTTTTCCACTTCATGTTCTCCTGATATATTGGCCAAAATCTGGCGAAATTTTTCAGAATGCACAAAATTGGGCTTTGTAGCAGGAGAACATGCCGTCGAAAGAGATGGCACAAAGTAACGTCTCCGGAGAGCAAATCAAAGAGCGAGAAGTGGCGCAGATGTTTCGAGACAGTGACTGTTTAACGAAGACACGCAGAATTTTCGAACGCCTCTTGAAAGGTCTGCGCCTCTGATTTGCAACTTTAAGGCAATGCCTTTGAAGCTGAAATTTAGTATACCTCTTTCCACTTCATGTTCTCCTGATATATTGGCCAAAATCTGGCGAAAATTTTCAGAATCCACAGAATTGGGCTTTGTAACAGGAGAACATGCCGTCGAAAGAGATGGCACAAAGTAAAGTCTCCGGAGGGCAAATCAATGAGCGAGAAGTGGCGCAGATGTTTCGAGACACTGACTGTTTAACGAAGACACGCAGAATTTTCGAACGCCTCTTGAAAGGCCTGCGCCTCTTATTTGCAACTTTAAGGCGATGCCTTTGAAGCTGAAATTTAGTATACCTCTTTCCACTTCATTTTCTCCTGATTTATTGGCCAAAACCTGGCGAAAATTTCGAGAATACACAAAATTGGGCTTTGTAACAGGAGAACATGCCGTCGAAAGAGATGGCACAATGTAACGTCTCCGGAGAGCAAATCAAAGAGCGAGAAGTGGCGCAGATGTTTCGAGACAGTGACTGTTTAACGAAGACACGCAAAATTTTCGAACGCCTCTTGAAAGGCCTGCGCCTCTGATTTGCAACTTTAAGGCGATGCCTTTGAACCTGAAATTTAGTATACCTCTTTCCACTTCATGTTCTCCTGATATATTGGCCAAAATCTGGCGAAAATTTTCAGAATCCACAGAATTGGGCTTTGTAACAGGAGAACATGCCGTCGAAAGAGATGGCACAAAGTAACGTCTCCGGAGAGCAAATCAAAGAGCGCGAAGTGGCGCAGATGTTTCGAGACAGTGACTGCTTAACGAAGAGTCGCACAATTTTCGAACGCCTCTTGAAAGGCCTGCGCCTCTGATTTGATACTTTTAAGCGATGCCTTTGAAGCTGAAATTTAGTATACCTCTTTCCACTTCATGTTCTCCTGATATATTGGCCAAAATCTAGCGAAAATTTTCAGAATGCACAAAATTGGGCTTTGTAACAGGAGAACATGCCGTCGAAGGAGATGGCACAAAGTAACGTCTCCGGAGAGCAAATCAAAGAGCGAGAAGTGGCGCAGATGTTTCGAGACAGTGACTGTTTAACGAAGACACGCAGAATTTTCGAACGCCTCTTGAAAGGCCTGCGCCTCTGATTTGCAACTTTAAGGCAATGCCTTTGAAGCTGAAATTTAGTATACCTCTTTCCACTTCATGTTCTCCTGATATATTGGCCAAAATCTGGCGAACATTTTCAGAATGCACAAAATTGGGCTTTGTAACAGGAGAACATGCCGTCGAAAGAGATGACACAAAGTAACGTCTCCGGAGAGCAAATCAAAGAGCGAGAAGTGGCGCAGATGTTTCGAGACAGTGACTGTTTAACGAAGACACGCAGAATTTTCGAACGCATCTTGAAAGGTCTGCGCCTCTTATTTGCAACTTTAAGGCGATGCCTTTGAAGCTGAAATTTAGTATACCTCTTTCCACTTCATTTTCTCCTGATTTATTGGCCAAAATCTGGCGAACATTTTCAGAATGCACAAAATTGGGCTTTGTAACAGGAGAACATGCCGTCCAAAGGGATGGCACAAAGTAACGTCTCCGGAGAGCAAATCAAAGAGCGAGATGTGGCGCAGATGTTTCGAGACAGTGACTGATTAACGAAGAGACGCAGAATTTTCGAACGCCTCTTGAAAGGCCTGCGCCTCTTAATTGCAACTTTAAGGCGATGCCTTTGAAGCTGAAATTTAGTATACCTCTTTCCACTTCATGTTCTCCTGATATATTGGCCAAAATCTAGCGAAAATTTTCAGAATGCACAAAATTGGGCTTTGTAACAGGAGAACATGCCGTCGAAAGAGATGGCACAAAGTAACGTCTCCGGAGAGCAAATCAAAGAGCGAGAAGTGGCGCAGATGTTTCGAGACAGTGACTCTTTAACGAAGACACGCAGAATTTTCGAACGCCTCTTGAAAGGCCTGTGCCTCTTAATTACAAGTTTAAGGCGATGCCTTTGAAGCTGAAATTTAGTATACCTCTTTCCACTTCATGTTCTCCTGATATATTGGCCAAAATCTAGCGAAAATTTTCAGAATGCACAAAATTGGGCTTTGTAACAGGAGAACATGCCGTCGAAAGAGATGGCACAAAGTAACGTCTCCGGAGAGCAAATCAAAGAGCGAGAAGTGGCGCAGATGTTTCGAGACAGTGACTCTTTAACGAAGACACGCAGAATTTTCGAACGCCTCTTGAAAGGCCTGTGCCTCTTAATTACAAGTTTAAGGCGATGCCTTTGAAGCTGAAATTTAGTATACCTCTTTCCACTTCATGTTCTCCTGATATATTGGCCAAAATCTAGCGAAAATTTTCAGAATGCACAAAATTGGGCTTTGTAACAGGAGAACATGCCGTCCAAAGGGATGGCACAAAGTAACGTCTCCGGAGAGCAAATCAAAGAGCGCGATGTGGCGCAGATGTTTCGAGACAGTGACTGATTAACGAAGAGACGCAGAATTTTCGAACGCCTCTTGAAAGGCCTGCGCCTCTTATTTGCAACTTTAAGGCGATGCCTTTGAAGCTGAAATTTAGTATACCTCTTTCCACTTCATTTTCTCCTGATATATTGGCCAAAATCTGGCGAAAATTTTCAGAATCCACAGAATTGGGCTTTGTAACAGGAGAACATGCCGCCGAAAGAGATGGCACAAAGTAACGTCTCCGGACAGCAAATCAAAGAGCGAGATGTGGCGCAGATGTTTCGAGACAGTGACTGATTAACGAAGAGACGCAGAATTTTCGAACGCCTCTTGAAAGGCCTGCGCCTCTTAATTGCAACTTTAAGGCGATGCCTTTGAAGCTGAAATTTAGTATACCTCTTTCCACTTCATGTTCTCCTGATATATTGGCCAAAATCTAGCGAAAATTTTCAGAATGCACAAAATTGGGCTTTGTAACAGGAGAACATGCCGTCCAAAGGGATGGCACAAAGTAACGTCTCCGGAGAGCAAATCAAAGAGCGCGATGTGGCGCAGATGTTTCGAGACAGTGACTGATTAACGAAGAGACGCAGAATTTTCGAACGCCTCTTGAAAGGCCTGCGCCTCTTATTTGCAACTTTAAGGCGATGCCTTTGAAGCTGAAATTTAGTATACCTCTTTCCACTTCATTTTCTCCTGATTTATTGGCCAAAATCTGGTGAAAATTTCGAGAATACACAAAATTGGGCTTTGTAACAGGAGAACATGCCGTCGAAAGTGATGGAACAAAGTAATGTCTCCGGAGAGCAAATCAAAGAGCGAGAAATGGCGCAGGTGTTTCGAGACAGTGACTGTTTCACGAAGAGACGCAGAATTTTCGAAATCCTCTTGAAAGGCCTGCGCCTCTTATTTGCAACTTTAAGGCGATGCCTTTGAAGCTGAAATTTAGTATACCTCTTTTGACTTCATGTTCTCCTGATATATTGGCCAAAATCTGGCGAACATTTTCAGAATGCACAAAATTGGGCTTTGTAACAGGAGAACATGCCGTCCAAAGGGATGGCACAAAGTAACGTCTCCGGAGAGCAAATCAAAGAGCGAGATGTGGCGCAGATGTTTCGAGACAGTGACTGATTAACGAAGAGACGCAGAATTTTCGAACGCCTCTTGAAAAGCCTGCGCCTCTTAATTGCAACTTTAAGGCGATGCCTTTGAAGCTGAAATTTAGTATACCTCTTTCCACTTCATGTTCTCCTGATATATTGGCCAAAATCTGGCGAACATTTTCAGAATGCACAAAATGGGGCTTTGTAACAGGAGAACATGCCGTCGAAAGAGATGGCACAAAGTAACGTCTCCGGAGAGCAAATCAAAGAGCGCGAAGTGGCGCAGATGTTTCGAGACAGTGACTGCTTAACGAAGAGTCGCACAATTTTCGAACGCCTCTTGAAAGGCCTGCGCCTCTGATTTGATACTTTTAAGCGATGCCTTTGAAGCTGAAATTTAGTATACCTCTTTCCACTTCATGTTCTCCTGATATATTGGCCAAAATCTGGCGAAATTTTCAGAATGCACAAAATTGGGCTTTGTAACAGGAGAACATGCCGTCGAAAGAGATAGCACAATGTAACGTCTCCGGAGAGCAAATCAAAGAGCGAGAAGTGGCGCAGATGTTTCGAGACAGTGACTGTTTAACGAAGACACGCAAAATTTTCGAACGCCTCTTGAAAGGCCTGCGCCTCTGATTTGCAACTTTAAGGCGATGCCTTTGAACCTGAAATTTAGTATACCTCTTTCCACTTCATGTTCTCCTGATATATTGGCCAAAATCTGGCGAAAATTTTCAGAATCCACAGAATTGGGCTTTGTAACAGGAGAACATGCCGTCGAAAGAGATGGCACAAAGTAACGTCTCCGGAGAGCAAATCCATGAGCGAGAAGTGGCGCAGATGTTTCGAGCCAGTGACTGTTTAACGAAGAGTCGCACAATTTTCGAACGCCTCTTGAAAGGCCTGCGCCTCTGATTTGATACTTTTAAGCGATGCCTTTGAAGCTGAAATTTAGTATACCTCTTTCCACTTCATGTTCTCCTGATATATTGGCCAAAATCTGGCGAAAATTTTCAGAATCCACAGAATTGGGCTTTGTAACAGGAGAACATGCCGTCGAAAGAGATGGCACAAAGTAACGTCTCCGGAGGGCAAATCCATGAGCGAGAAGTGGCGCAGATGTGTCGAGCCAGTGACTGTTTAACGAAGAGTCGCACAATTTTCGAACGCCTCTTGAAAGGCCTGCGCCTCTGATTTGATACTTTTAAGCGATGCCTTTGAAGCTGAAATTTAGTATACCTCTTTCCACTTCATGTTCTCCTGATATATTGGCCAAAATCTGGCGAAAATTTTCAGAATGCACAAAATTGGGCTTTGTAACAGGAGAACATGCCGTCGAAAGAGATGGCACAAAGTAACGTCTCCGGAGAGCAAATCAAAGAGCGAGAAGTGGCGCAGATGTTTCGAGACAGTGACTGTTTAACGAAGACACGCAGAATTTTCGAACGCCTCTTGAAAGGCCTGCGCCTCTTAGTTACAAGTTTAAGGCGATGCCTTTGAAGCTGAAATTTAGTATACCTTTTTCCACTTCATGTTCTCCTGATATATTGGCCAAAATCTGGCGAAATTTTTCAGAATGCACAAAATTGGGCTTTGTAGCAGGAGAACATGCCGTCGAAAGAGATGGCACAAAGTAACGTCTCCGGAGAGCAAATCAAAGAGCGAGAAGTGGCGCAGATGTTTCGAGACAGTGACTGTTTAACGAAGACACGCAGAATTTTCGAACGCCTCTTGAAAGGTCTGCGCCTCTGATTTGCAACTTTAAGGCAATGCCTTTGAAGCTGAAATTTAGTATACCTCTTTCCACTTCATGTTCTCCTGATATATTGGCCAAAATCTGGCGAAAATTTTCAGAATCCACAGAATTGGGCTTTGTAACAGGAGAACATGCCGTCGAAAGAGATGGCACAAAGTAAAGTCTCCGGAGGGCAAATCAATGAGCGAGAAGTGGCGCAGATGTTTCGAGACACTGACTGTTTAACGAAGACACGCAGAATTTTCGAACGCCTCTTGAAAGGCCTGCGCCTCTTATTTGCAACTTTAAGGCGATGCCTTTGAAGCTGAAATTTAGTATACCTCTTTCCACTTCATTTTCTCCTGATTTATTGGCCAAAACCTGGCGAAAATTTCGAGAATACACAAAATTGGGCTTTGTAACAGGAGAACATGCCGTCGAAAGAGATGGCACAATGTAACGTCTCCGGAGAGCAAATCAAAGAGCGAGAAGTGGCGCAGATGTTTCGAGACAGTGACTGTTTAACGAAGACACGCAAAATTTTCGAACGCCTCTTGAAAGGCCTGCGCCTCTGATTTGCAACTTTAAGGCGATGCCTTTGAACCTGAAATTTAGTATACCTCTTTCCACTTCATGTTCTCCTGATATATTGGCCAAAATCTGGCGAAAATTTTCAGAATCCACAGAATTGGGCTTTGTAACAGGAGAACATGCCGTCGAAAGAGATGGCACAAAGTAACGTCTCCGGAGAGCAAATCAAAGAGCGCGAAGTGGCGCAGATGTTTCGAGACAGTGACTGCTTAACGAAGAGTCGCACAATTTTCGAACGCCTCTTGAAAGGCCTGCGCCTCTGATTTGATACTTTTAAGCGATGCCTTTGAAGCTGAAATTTAGTATACCTCTTTCCACTTCATGTTCTCCTGATATATTGGCCAAAATCTAGCGAAAATTTTCAGAATGCACAAAATTGGGCTTTGTAACAGGAGAACATGCCGTCGAAGGAGATGGCACAAAGTAACGTCTCCGGAGAGCAAATCAAAGAGCGAGAAGTGGCGCAGATGTTTCGAGACAGTGACTGTTTAACGAAGACACGCAGAATTTTCGAACGCCTCTTGAAAGGCCTGCGCCTCTGATTTGCAACTTTAAGGCAATGCCTTTGAAGCTGAAATTTAGTATACCTCTTTCCACTTCATGTTCTCCTGATATATTGGCCAAAATCTGGCGAACATTTTCAGAATGCACAAAATTGGGCTTTGTAACAGGAGAACATGCCGTCGAAAGAGATGACACAAAGTAACGTCTCCGGAGAGCAAATCAAAGAGCGAGAAGTGGCGCAGATGTTTCGAGACAGTGACTGTTTAACGAAGACACGCAGAATTTTCGAACGCATCTTGAAAGGTCTGCGCCTCTTATTTGCAACTTTAAGGCGATGCCTTTGAAGCTGAAATTTAGTATACCTCTTTCCACTTCATTTTCTCCTGATTTATTGGCCAAAATCTGGCGAACATTTTCAGAATGCACAAAATTGGGCTTTGTAACAGGAGAACATGCCGTCCAAAGGGATGGCACAAAGTAACGTCTCCGGAGAGCAAATCAAAGAGCGAGATGTGGCGCAGATGTTTCGAGACAGTGACTGATTAACGAAGAGACGCAGAATTTTCGAACGCCTCTTGAAAGGCCTGCGCCTCTTAATTGCAACTTTAAGGCGATGCCTTTGAAGCTGAAATTTAGTATACCTCTTTCCACTTCATGTTCTCCTGATATATTGGCCAAAATCTAGCGAAAATTTTCAGAATGCACAAAATTGGGCTTTGTAACAGGAGAACATGCCGTCGAAAGAGATGGCACAAAGTAACGTCTCCGGAGAGCAAATCAAAGAGCGAGAAGTGGCGCAGATGTTTCGAGACAGTGACTCTTTAACGAAGACACGCAGAATTTTCGAACGCCTCTTGAAAGGCCTGTGCCTCTTAATTACAAGTTTAAGGCGATGCCTTTGAAGCTGAAATTTAGTATACCTCTTTCCACTTCATGTTCTCCTGATATATTGGCCAAAATCTAGCGAAAATTTTCAGAATGCACAAAATTGGGCTTTGTAACAGGAGAACATGCCGTCGAAAGAGATGGCACAAAGTAACGTCTCCGGAGAGCAAATCAAAGAGCGAGAAGTGGCGCAGATGTTTCGAGACAGTGACTCTTTAACGAAGACACGCAGAATTTTCGAACGCCTCTTGAAAGGCCTGTGCCTCTTAATTACAAGTTTAAGGCGATGCCTTTGAAGCTGAAATTTAGTATACCTCTTTCCACTTCATGTTCTCCTGATATATTGGCCAAAATCTAGCGAAAATTTTCAGAATGCACAAAATTGGGCTTTGTAACAGGAGAACATGCCGTCCAAAGGGATGGCACAAAGTAACGTCTCCGGAGAGCAAATCAAAGAGCGCGATGTGGCGCAGATGTTTCGAGACAGTGACTGATTAACGAAGAGACGCAGAATTTTCGAACGCCTCTTGAAAGGCCTGCGCCTCTTATTTGCAACTTTAAGGCGATGCCTTTGAAGCTGAAATTTAGTATACCTCTTTCCACTTCATTTTCTCCTGATATATTGGCCAAAATCTGGCGAAAATTTTCAGAATCCACAGAATTGGGCTTTGTAACAGGAGAACATGCCGCCGAAAGAGATGGCACAAAGTAACGTCTCCGGACAGCAAATCAAAGAGCGAGATGTGGCGCAGATGTTTCGAGACAGTGACTGATTAACGAAGAGACGCAGAATTTTCGAACGCCTCTTGAAAGGCCTGCGCCTCTTAATTGCAACTTTAAGGCGATGCCTTTGAAGCTGAAATTTAGTATACCTCTTTCCACTTCATGTTCTCCTGATATATTGGCCAAAATCTAGCGAAAATTTTCAGAATGCACAAAATTGGGCTTTGTAACAGGAGAACATGCCGTCCAAAGGGATGGCACAAAGTAACGTCTCCGGAGAGCAAATCAAAGAGCGCGATGTGGCGCAGATGTTTCGAGACAGTGACTGATTAACGAAGAGACGCAGAATTTTCGAACGCCTCTTGAAAGGCCTGCGCCTCTTATTTGCAACTTTAAGGCGATGCCTTTGAAGCTGAAATTTAGTATACCTCTTTCCACTTCATTTTCTCCTGATTTATTGGCCAAAATCTGGTGAAAATTTCGAGAATACACAAAATTGGGCTTTGTAACAGGAGAACATGCCGTCGAAAGTGATGGAACAAAGTAATGTCTCCGGAGAGCAAATCAAAGAGCGAGAAATGGCGCAGGTGTTTCGAGACAGTGACTGTTTCACGAAGAGACGCAGAATTTTCGAAATCCTCTTGAAAGGCCTGCGCCTCTTATTTGCAACTTTAAGGCGATGCCTTTGAAGCTGAAATTTAGTATACCTCTTTTGACTTCATGTTCTCCTGATATATTGGCCAAAATCTGGCGAACATTTTCAGAATGCACAAAATTGGGCTTTGTAACAGGAGAACATGCCGTCCAAAGGGATGGCACAAAGTAACGTCTCCGGAGAGCAAATCAAAGAGCGAGATGTGGCGCAGATGTTTCGAGACAGTGACTGATTAACGAAGAGACGCAGAATTTTCGAACGCCTCTTGAAAAGCCTGCGCCTCTTAATTGCAACTTTAAGGCGATGCCTTTGAAGCTGAAATTTAGTATACCTCTTTCCACTTCATGTTCTCCTGATATATTGGCCAAAATCTGGCGAACATTTTCAGAATGCACAAAATGGGGCTTTGTAACAGGAGAACATGCCGTCGAAAGAGATGGAACAAAGTAATGTCTCCGGAGAGCAAATAAAAGAGCGAGAAGTGGCGCAGATGTTTCGAGACAGTGACTGTTTCACGAAGACACGCAGAATTTTCGAACGCCTCTTGAAAGGCCTGCGCCTCTGATTTGCAACTTTAAGGCGATGCCTTTGAAGCTGAAATTTAGTATACCTCTTTCCACTTCATGTTCTCCTGATATATTGGCCAAAATCTGGCGAAAATTTTCAGAATCCACAGAATTGGGCTATGTAACAGGAGAACATGCCGCCGAAAGAGATGGCACAAAGTAACGTCTCCGGAGAGCAAATCAAAGAGCGAGATGTGGCGCAGATGTTTCGAGACAGTGACTGATTAACGAAGAGTCGCAGAATTTTCGAACGCCTCTTGAAAGGCCTGCGCCTCTGATTTGCAACTTTAAGGCGATGCCTTTGAACCTGAAATTTAGTATACCTCTTTCCACTTCATGTTCTCCTGATATATTGGCCAAAATCTGGCGAAATTTTCAGAATGCACAAAATTGGGCTTTGTAACAGGAGAACATGCCGTCGAAAGAGATGGCACAATGTAACGTCTCCGGAGAGCAAATCAAAGAGCGAGAAGTGGCGCAGATGTTTCGAGACAGTGACTGTTTAACGAAGACACGCAAAATTTTCGAACGCCTCTTGAAAGGCCTGCGCCTCTGATTTGCAACTTTAAGGCGATGCCTTTGAACCTGAAATTTAGTATACCTCTTTCCACTTCATGTTCTCCTGATATATTGGCCAAAATCTGGCGAAAATTTTCAGAATCCACAGAATTGGGCTTTGTAACAGGAGAACATGCCGTCGAAAGAGATGGCACAAATTAACGTCTCCGGAGAGCAAATCAAAGAGCGCGAAGTGGCGCAGATGTTTCGAGACAGTGACTGCTTAACGAAGAGTCGCACAATTTTCGAACGCCTCTTGAAAGGCCTGCGCCTCTGATTTGATACTTTTAAGCGATGCCTTTGAAGCTGAAATTTAGTATACCTCTTTCCACTTCTTGTTCTCCTGATATATTGGCCAAAATCTGGCGAAAATTTTCAGAATCCACAGAATTGGGCTTTGTAACAGGAGAACATGCCCCCGAAAGAGATGGCACAAAGTAACGTCTCCGGAGAGCAAATCAAAGAGCGAGATGTGGCGCAGATGTTTCGAGACAGTGACTGATTAACGAAGAGTCGCAGAATTTTCGAACGCCTCTTGAAAGGCCTGCGCCTCTGATTTGCAACTTTAAGGCGATGCCTTTGAACCTGAAATTTAGTATACCTCTTTCCACTTCATGTTCTCCTGATATATTGGCCAAAATCTGGCGAAATTTTCAGAATGCACAAAATTGGGCTTTGTAACAGGAGAACATGCCGTCGAAAGAGATGGCACAATGTAACGTCTCCGGAGAGCAAATCAAAGAGCGAGAAGTGGCGCAGATGTTTCGAGACAGTGACTGTTTAACGAAGACACGCAAAATTTTCGAACGCCTCTTGAAAGGCCTGCGCCTCTGATTTGCAACTTTAAGGCGATGCCTTTGAACCTGAAATTTAGTATACCTCTTTCCACTTCATGTTCTCCTGATATATTGGCCAAAATCTGGCGAAAATTTTCAGAATCCACAGAATTGGGCTTTGTAACAGGAGAACATGCCGTCGAAAGAGATGGCACAAATTAACGTCTCCGGAGAGCAAATCAAAGAGCGCGAAGTGGCGCAGATGTTTCGAGACAGTGACTGCTTAACGAAGAGTCGCACAATTTTCGAACGCCTCTTGAAAGGCCTGCGCCTCTGATTTGATACTTTTAAGCGATGCCTTTGAAGCTGAAATTTAGTATACCTCTTTCCACTTCTTGTTCTCCTGATATATTGGCCAAAATCTAGCGAAAATTTTCAGAATGCACAAAATTGGGCTTTGTAACAGGAGAACATGCCGTCGAAAGAGATGGCACAAAGTAACGTCTCCGGAGAGCAAATCAAAGAGCGAGAAGTGGCGCAGATGTATCGAGACAGTGACTGTTTAACGAAGACACGCAGAATTTTCGAACGCCTCTTGAAAGGCCTGCGCCTCTGATTTGCAACTTTAAGGCAATGCCTTTGAAGCTGAAATTTAGTATACCTCTTTCCACTTCATGTTCTCCTGATATATTGGCCAAAATCTAGCGAAAATTTTCAGAATGCACAAAATTGGGCTTTGTAACAGGAGAACATGCCGTCCAAAGGGATGGCACAAAGTAACGTCTCCGGAGAGCAAATCAAAGAGCGCGATGTGGCGCAGATGTTTCGAGACAGTGACTGATTAACGAAGAGACGCAGAATTTTCGAACGCCTCTTGAAAGGCCTGCGCCTCTTATTTGCAACTTTAAGGCGATGCCTTTGAAGCTGAAATTTAGTATACCTCTTTCCACTTCATTTTCTCCTGATTTATTGGCCAAAATCTGGCGAAAATTTCGAGAATACACAAAATTGGGCTTTGTAACAGGAGAACATGCCGTCGAAAGAGATGGAACAAAGTAATGTCTCCGGAGAGCAAATAAAAGAGCGAGAAGTGGCGCAGATGTTTCGAGACAGTGACTGTTTCACGAAGACACGCAGAATTTTCGAACGCCTCTTGAAAGGCCTGCGCCTCTGATTTGCAACTTTAAGGCGATGCCTTTGAAGCTGAAATTTAGTATACCTCTTTCCACTTCATGTTCTCCTGATATATTGGCCAAAATCTGGCGAAAATTTTCAGAATCCACAGAATTGGGCTTTGTAACAGGAGAACATGCCGCCGAAAGAGATGGCACAAAGTAACGTCTCCGGAGAGCAAATCAAAGAGCGAGATGTGGCGCAGATGTTTCGAGACAGTGACTGATTAACGAAGAGACGCAGAATTTTCGAACGCCTCTTGAAAGGCCTGCGCCTCTTAATTGCAACTTTAAGGCGATGCCTTTGAAGCTGAAATTTAGTATACCTCTTTCCACTTCATGTTCTCCTGATATATTGGCCAAAATCTAGCGAAAATTTTCAGAATGCACAAAATTGGGCTTTGTAACAGGAGAACATGCCGTCGAAAGAGATGGCACAAAGTAACGTCTCCGGAGAGCAAATCAAAGAGCGAGAAGTGGCGCAGATGTTTCGAGACAGTGACTCTTTAACGAAGACACGCAGAATTTTCGAACGCCTCTTGAAAGGCCTGTGCCTCTTAATTACAAGTTTAAGGCGATGCCTTTGAAGCTGAAATTTAGTATACCTCTTTCCACTTCATGTTCTCCTGATATATTGGCCAAAATCTAGCGAAAATTTTCAGAATGCACAAAATTGGGCTTTGTAACAGGAGAACATGCCGTCCAAAGGGATGGCACAAAGTAACGTCTCCGGAGAGCAAATCAAAGAGCGCGATGTGGCGCAGATGTTTCGAGACAGTGACTGATTAACGAAGAGACGCAGAATTTTCGAACGCCTCTTGAAAGGCCTGCGCCTCTTATTTGCAACTTTAAGGCGATGCCTTTGAAGCTGAAATTTAGTATACCTCTTTCCACTTCATTTTCTCCTGATTTATTGGCCAAAATCTGGCGAAAATTTCGAGAATACACAAAATTGGGCTTTGTAACAGGAGAACATGCCGTCGAAAGTGATGGAACAAAGTAATGTCTCCGGAGAGCAAATCAAAGAGCGAGAAATGGCGCAGGTGTTTCGAGACAGTGACTGTTTCACGAAGAGACGCAGAATTTTCGAAATCCTCTTGAAAGGCCTGCGCCTCTTATTTGCAACTTTAAGGCGATGCCTTTGAAGCTGAAATTTAGTATACCTCTTTTGACTTCATGTTCTCCTGATATATTGGCCAAAATCTGGCGAACATTTTCAGAATGCACAAAATTGGGCTTTGTAACAGGAGAACATGCCGTCCAAAGGGATGGCACAAAGTAACGTCTCCGGAGAGCAAATCAAAGAGCGAGATGTGGCGCAGATGTTTCGAGACAGTGACTGATTAACGAAGAGACGCAGAATTTTCGAACGCCTCTTGAAAGGCCTGCGCCTCTGATTTGCAACTTTAAGGCGATGCCTTTGAAGCTGAAATTTAGTATACCTCTTTCCACTTCATGTTCTCCTGATATATTGGCCAAAATCTGGCGAAAATTTTCAGAATCCACAGAATTGGGCTTTGTAACAGGAGAACATGCCGCCGAAAGAGATGGCACAAAGTAACGTCTCCGGAGAGCAAATCAAAGAGCGAGATGTGGCGCAGATGTTTCGAGACAGTGACTGATTAACGAAGAGACGCAGAATTTTCGAACGCCTCTTGAAAGGCCTGCGCCTCTTAATTGCAACTTTAAGGCGATGCCTTTGAAGCTGAAATTTAGTATACCTCTTTCCACTTCATGTTCTCCTGATATATTGGCCAAAATCTGGCGAAAATTTTCAGAATGCACAAAATTGGGCTTTGTAACAGGAGAACATGCCGTCCAAAGGGATGGCACAAAGTAACGTCTCCGGAGAGCAAATCAAAGAGCGAGAAGTGGCGCAGATGTTTCGAGACAGTGACTCTTTAACGAAGACACGCAGAATTTTCGAACGCCTCTTGAAAGGCCTGTGCCTCTTAATTACAAGTTTAAGGCGATGCCTTTGAAGCTGAAATTTAGTATACCTCTTTCCACTTCATGTTCTCCTGATATATTGGCCAAAATCTAGCGAAAATTTTCAGAATGCACAAAATTGGGCTTTGTAACAGGAGAACATGCCGTCCAAAGGGATGGCACAAAGTAACGTCTCCGGAGAGCAAATCAAAGAGCGCGATGTGGCGCAGATGTTTCGAGACAGTGACTGATTAACGAAGAGACGCAGAATTTTCGAACGCCTCTTGAAAGGCCTGCGCCTCTTATTTGCAACTTTAAGGCGATGCCTTTGAAGCTGAAATTTAGTATACCTCTTTCCACTTCATGTTCTCCTGATATATTGGCCAAAATCTAGCGAAAATTTTCAGAATGCACAAAATTGGGCTTTGTAACAGGAGAACATGCCGTCCAAAGGGATGGCACAAAGTAACGTCTCCGGAGAGCAAATCAAAGAGCGCGATGTGGCGCAGATGTTTCGAGACAGTGACTGATTAACGAAGAGACGCAGAATTTTCGAACGCCTCTTGAAAGGCCTGCGCCTCTTATTTGCAACTTTAAGGCGATGCCTTTGAAGCTGAAATTTAGTATACCTCTTTCCACTTCATTTTCTCCTGATTTATTGGCCAAAATCTGGCGAAAATTTCGAGAATACACAAAATTGGGCTTTGTAACAGGAGAACATGCCGTCGAAAGAGATGGAACAAAGTAATGTCTCCGGAGAGCAAATCAAAGAGCGAGAAATGGCGCAGATGTTTCGAGACAGTGACTGTTTCACGAAGACACGCAGAATTTTCGAACGCCTCTTGAAAGGCCTGCGCCTCTGATTTGGAACTTTAATGCGATGCCTTTGAAGCTGAAATTTAGTATACCTCTTTCCACTTCATGTTCTCCTGATATATTGGCCAAAATCTGGCGAAAATTTTCAGAATCCACAGAATTGGGCTTTGTAACAGGAGAACATGCCGCCGAAAGAGATGGCACAAAGTAACGTCTCCGGAGAGCAAATCAAAGAGCGAGATGTGGCGCAGATGTTTCGAGACAGTGACTGATTAACGAAGAGACGCAGAATTTTCGAACGCCTCTTGAAAGGCCTGCGCCTCTTAATTGCAACTTTAAGGCGATGCCTTTGAAGCTGAAATTTAGTATACCTCTTTCCACTTCATGTTCTCCTGATATATTGGCCAAAATCTGGCGAAAATTTTCAGAATCCACAGAATTGGGCTTTGTAACCGGAGAACATGCCGTCGAAAGAGATGGCACAAAGTAACGTCTCCGGAGGGCAAATCAAAGAGCGCGATGTGGCGCAGATGTTTCGAGACAGTGACTCTTTAACGAAGACACGCCGAATTTTCGAACGCCTCTTGAAAGGCCTGCGCCTCTTATTTGCAACTTTAAGGCGATGCCTTTGAAGCTGAAATTTAGTATACCTCTTTCCACTTCATTTTCTCCTGATTTATTGGCCAAAATCTGGCGAAAATTTCGAGAATACACAAAATTGGGCTTTGTAACAGGAGAACATGCTGTCGAAAGTGATGGAACAAAGTAATGTCTCCGGAGTGCAAATCAAAGAGCGAGAAATGGCGCAGGTGTTTCGAGACAGTGACTGTTTAACGAAGACACGCAAAATTTTCGAACGCCTCTTGAAAGGCCTGCGCCTCTGATTTGCAACTTTAAGGCGATGCCTTTGAACCTGAAATTTAGTATACCTATTTCCACTTCATGTTCTCCTGATATATTGGCCAAAATCTGGCGAAAATTTTCAGAATCCACAGAATTGGGCTTTGTAACAGGAGAACATGCCGTCGAAAGAGATGGCACAAAGTAACGTCTCCGGAGAGCAAATCAAAGAGCGCGATGTGGCGCAGATGTTTCGAGACAGTGACTGATTAACGAAGAGACGCAGAATTTTCGAACGCCTCTTGAAAGGCCTGCGCCTCTTATTTGCAACTTTAAGGCGATGCCTTTGAAGCTGAAATTTAGTATACCTCTTTCCACTTCATTTTCTCCTGATTTATTGGACAAAATCTGGCGAAAATTTCGAGAATACACAAAATTGGGCTTTGTAACAGGAGAACATGCCGTCGAAAGAGATGGAACAAAGTAATGTCTCCGGAGAGCAAATCAAAGAGCGAGAAATGGCGCAGGTGTTTCGAGACAGTGACTGTTTCACGAAGACACGCAGAATTTTCGAACGCCTCTTGAAAGGCCTGCGCCTCTGATTTGGAACTTCAATGCGATGCCTTTGAAGCTGAAATTTAGTATACCTCTTTCCACTTCATGTTCTCCTGATATACAGGGTGTCCCACTAAGGAGTGGGCAGCGCGATATCTCCTAAAGTATTGTCGATAAAAATATAAAAAAAATAGGGAATTGCATGGTTCGAGGGGGCCCATTTATTAGCGCGAACGAATTTTGTTTTCGATTATTATTTTAAAAGATACGATGGTCAAGTTCGGTTTTTCAAATGGAACTATTTTTTTTGAAGACCTGAGTTGATAGTGCGTTCCAAGACAAATTCAATAAGCTTTAATGTATACACTTTATTTCCACTGGTTTTTAAGATATTGCGCTTGCAAATTTACTGATTTTCACTGCAAGAAACCCCTCGGGAATGGTAAAAACCGGGGGCGGTCTTGCTGGCACCACGGGTGGCACTGCCTGTTGAAATGGATACTTACCTGCCAAAGGTCTACGCCA
This sequence comes from Andrena cerasifolii, assembly GCF_050908995.1. Lineage (NCBI taxonomy): Eukaryota > Metazoa > Arthropoda > Insecta > Hymenoptera > Andrenidae > Andrena > Andrena cerasifolii. The sequence goes on along the minus strand of NW_027485287.1, from coordinate 4,674 downwards.
GAAATGGCAGGCCCAAAGGCTGGACAATTCTTTTCCGTCAGAAATGCTACTTAGGTAGGTACATCTGCGGTATCGAGAAGCGCATCGTTACTTTTATTTCGCACTTGCTTCTACGCTCGGATGGCCGGTTCTTTTGGGAGGGATGCAAGTTGGATTGGTAAGGTTAGGAGGAGTGAAAGTTGATGGACTAAATTTCAACCATAGGGAGCAGATTGTATCAGAACCAATCGGATTTGCATCCATCACAAACGGCTGCTCTCTTGAAGAGGCCCTCGTCACAGCAATACCTCCTCCCCAATGCCCACCTTCTCTCGCACGGAATACGTCAACGCACGCTTTTGTTTTGATATCGAAGCTCGTGTTTATACTCGAGAGGATGACGCGTCGACAGCGGGCTACTCCTTTTCTTCCTGTGTCTCTCCACGAGGAGTATTGCCGGTGGATTGTAGGAGCGTAGATGTCTGGATGCCAGTTATTAAATTCAGGAGACGATAGAAACACTTTATTACAAAACACACATGTACTATAATTAAAGTAAATCGTATTCCTCTCGGGCAGGAGTCGCCCGACGCTCGTCAAGGAGACGCGGCCTGGTACCCCGAGGCGAGGGCTGCTCTTCGCAGTGCCTCGCCCGATTTTTATGGCTTTTTCCGGAAAAGGGTACGAATCCTGGGCCGAACGTAACGAATTGGGATCGAGCCCCCGCACTCGAGGGTGAAATATCTATTACAGCGTATTAAGAAATTCTTTTCTTCATCGTGTCTAAAGGGAAGTGACGCCAATGGATTCCTTATGTTTTTCTGATGAAAATCATACCAAATATCATGCAAATCGGACTACTTCGACACAAGCTATTTGTATTCCCTATGTAAAAGTTGTCCGATTTACACGACATTTGGTATGATTTTCATCGGAAAACCCCAAGGAATCCATCGGCGACACTTCCATATCCATACGATAAAGAATAAAGAATTATTTTATTTCCTAAACAGATACAGGGTAATTCTGGAGCAACGCCCGTCAAGGAGTCGCGGCCTGGTCCCCCGTGACGAGGACAACCCTCTGTCCTCGCCACGGGGTACTATGGCCCACCACCTTTTCTTGCACCCAATACGTCTGGCATGCTTTTGTTTTTAAATTCGATCGCGTATTTATACTCAAGGGATAAGGGATCCGTCTCGAATTTGTAGGGAAGACGACGCAAGCGGGATCACGCGCAGTCAGCGGACTACCCCTTTTCTTCCTGTGTCTCACCGCGAGACGTACTGGCACTTCTTCAGAGTAATTTCGTTTCCTACCCTATTGCCACGGAAACATTCTTCAATGTAACATAGGAATATCTTCTTTCTGTCATCATGTGGACCAGAAGATTAATTTTCGTCACGGTCAGCGTTGAGGACATCATTATAATTTATTTATATTGTAGCGGGACACGAGTTATGGCCTGCCGAACGTAGAGAGTTTAGCTAGGGGAAAAGAAAAATGCCACATCTGGTTCCCTTAAATTAAACACCCTGATCGGCCGGAGTGTTTCGCCATGGTCGCGGTTTATGACTGAAGTGTCCCGCAAACCGATGGCCAGGTACAACGGTACGTTCCGATCCGTAATTACTGAGGCGACCATCCACCAACGCAGCACTCCCCACATGTATTAACTCAGAACGAAAGGTGTCGAAAGCCAAGAAGACAGCATGTTCGATTGCTTTCTAAGTAGAAACTCAACAGATGTTGAAGAACTGTCCCTCGAAAATACTAAATTGCCAATCGTAAACATTAAATAAGTTCCTCTTCATTCTGAGTTAGCCTCTCCCTTGTCCCCTAAGACGGAATAAGTAGTATTTTATTTCGCATTTCCTTCTACGTTCGAACGACCAGGATGGGTCGCAGCTAGGAAATGGTGGGTGTTATAAATTTTTTTTCGTTGATCATAAAAACTTCCCCTTTGCATCTTTTAACCATCTACATGGATATTTCCAACCAATAAGGAAGAAGTTCCTTTCTTCCGAAAGGGCCAATGGCATCTTCTGACAAATTTTCCTCAGACTTAGGAAAAAGTCTGTGGATCAGAAGTCATTAGACATTCGCAGCACCCACCAGTTCTTTGGAGGAAGTATACCTAGCAAAAAAATGTCTTTAACTGTACAAGATAAAGTGGAGTTTGTACTTTTACGTGGTGAGGGACGCTTATCGTATCGTGAAGTCAGTAAACAGTTCCAGCAACGACATCCTGATCGACAAAAACCGAGTCCGCAAACGGTAAGTCTTTATCTACATTTAGTGAAATACATACAGTTAAATACTGAATCTTTAACCCTTTTGCTACGACGTCCCAGTCCGCGGGGGCGCCGCTACCGACCAGGCGACCCGCGAAGGGGTTCGAGTGCCTAATAAGAAGTGAGAAATCTTGGACTTCCGCCTTTCCCATCAGATCTTTTCGAAAACGGCACCCATCGATTCCTTATGTTTCACCGATGAAACTGACACCAAGAACGACGTAATTTGCAATTTGTATTCCTTATGTAAAAGTAGTCCGATTTACATGACATTTGGTACGATCCCAATCGGGAGAAAGCCAGGAATCCTTTGGTGTCGCTTTCATATCGATACGATAAAGAATAAAGAATTTCTTACAACGTTGTAATGCATATTTCACATTTTCACCCCATGACTGTGGGACGCTGACCTCAATTCGCTACGGTCGGCCGAGGGTTCATACCTGTTTCAGAAATAAAATAATTCTTTATTCTTTATCGTATCGATATGAAAGTGGCACCAATGAATTCCTTATGTTTTTCCGATGACGATCATACCAAATTTCATGTAAATCGGACTATTTTTAACCAAGTCAAGTCAGCTTGAAATGATATAAATCGATTTTCCATGGAATTTCCTTCATTATGGTCCGAATACGTCGTTCTTGGTGACAGTTTTATCGGCGAAACATAAGGAATCGATGGGTGTCGTTTTCGCAAAGATCTGATGAGAAATGCGCGAGTCGAAGATTTCTCACTTCTTAGTAGGCAGTCGAACCGCTTCGAGAGTCGAAAGCCATAAAATCGGGTGAGGCGTTGTGGGGGGTTGTCCTCGCTACGGTGTACCAGACCGCATCCTTTGACGGGCGTAGCTCCAGAATTACCCTGTATCTGGAAAGAACGCTGATCCAATTGGTGACGATAGAATCTCCTCCCGCAATGATCCTTTCACCACTGCACAGTACTTAATTTTATCCATGCACGCACGACGTATGGTCTGACCAATGAAAGGGTTAAATATCCAGTTTTGCCGTTTTTGTATCAATTAAATGCGTGTACATGAAATCGGTATGTTTTCAGATAAAAAATATTTGTGAGCTATTCAAAGCGACGGGGAGTGTACACCCGATCAAATGGAATAGGCGGACCACGCACAGGCGAGTACAAGAAATTGATGTTGTGGCGGCATTCCATGCCCACCCCACAACCTCAATTCGTCAGCTAGCGGCAAATTCAGATAAATCAAAATCGACAATTCAGAGAATCATAAAGAAAAATGGTCTGAAGCCGTATAAGCCGAGCACGCAGCATAAATTATTTCTTAGAGATTGCGGACCACGGATTCAATTTTCGATGTCGATACTGCAGCAACTCGGAGAGGATCCAGAGTTCATCAGAAATATCATGATAACGGACGAATGTATATTTTATACAAATGGTTTGACATGCCATCAAAATTCACGAATGTGGGCAACGGAAAACCCATATTGGATACGTGAAGATAATATCCAGTATCGCCAGTCAGTTTTAGTATGGTGTGGTATTTTCAATCGAAAAATATATGGACCCTATATTTTCGATGGAAATGTAACGGGAGTAGTGTATTTAGAAATGTTGAAGAATTATCTGGGAGATATTTTGCACGATATGTCACTGGGAGAAAGACGGAACCTGTGGTTTCAACAAGATGGTGCTCCGGCACATTACGCGAATATCGTAACGAGATGGCTGAACGAGACATTTCCCAACCGCTGGATCGGTCGCAATGGAGCAGTAGCATGGCCACCACGATCCCCTGACCTCTCGGCCTGCGATTTTTTTCTTTGGGGTCATATTAAGCAAACAGTTTTTCAAACTCCTGTTGAGAACAAAGCGGATTTGACACAAAGAATTATTGAAGCATGTCAAAATGTTCCAGCCGAGATGTTGGAGGAAGTGGAATCAGCATTTTGCCGACGCATATTGAGCTGCATTCTCAATGACGGAGGCCACGTGGAGGGGCAGCCGCCCGAAATGCGAATTCCATGAGTACAGCATTAGGGATTGCAATCGGGTAAATCAGTTAAAAAATTTTTTTCACTGATAACGTAGTAGATATCGACGGAATTAAGGAGCGCATGTATGCGCTACATTGCAATAGATAATTTATCGAATTACCGATAAAAATTTGGCGAGTTTTTGGCGAGTTACCGGTAAATCGCGAGAACTACCCTCAAAACTAGGCCAAATTTTTATCGGTAATTCGATAAATTATCTATAGCAATGTAGCGCATATATGCGTTCATTAATTCCGTCGATATCTACTACGTTATTAGTGAAAAAAAAATTTTAACCGATTTACTCGATTGTAATCTCTAATGCTGTCCTCATGAAACCACGACCGATCCATTGCTTGGGAAATGATGAGTCCAGTCATCTTTTC
>NW_027485286.1:5000-7500 GCF_050908995.1 Andrena cerasifolii | reverse complement strand
GTCAGTCGGTCAGTCGGTCAGTCGGTCAGTCAGTCCGTCGGTCGGTCGGTCGGTCGGTCGTTCGGTCGGTCGTTCGGTCGGTCGGTCGGTCAGTCGGTCAGTCGGTCAGTCAGTCCGTCGGTCGGTCGGTCGGTCGGTCAGTCGGTCAGTCCGTCGGTCGGTCGGTCGGTCGGTCGGTCAGTCGGTCAGTCGATCAGTCGGTCCGTCAGTCCGTCGGTCGGACGGACGGTCGGTCGGTCGGTCGGTCGGTCGGTCGGTCGGTCGGTCGGTCGGTCGGTCGGTCGTTCGGTCGGTCGGTCCGTCAGTCCGTCGGTCGGACGGACGGTCGGTCGGTCGGTCGGTCGGTCGGTCGGTCGGTCGGTCGGTCGGTCGGTCGGTCGTTCGGTCGGTCGTTCGGTCGGTCGGTCGGTCAGTCGGTCAGTCGGTCCGTCGGTCGGTCGGTCGGTCGGTCGGTCGGTCGACCGGTCGGTCGGTCAGTCGGTCAGTCGGTCAGTCGGTCAGTCAGTCGGTCAGTCGGTCAGTCAGTCCGTCGGTCCGTCGGTCGGTCGGTCGTTCGGTCGGTCGGTCGGTCAGTCGGTCAGTCAGTCCGTCGGTCGGTCGGTCGGTCAGTCGGTCAGTCAGTCCGTCGGTCGGTCGGTCGGTCGGTCGTTCGGTCGGTCGTTCGGTCGGTCGGTCGGTCAGTCGGTCAGTCGGTCCGTCGGTCGGTCGGTCGTTCGGTCAGTCGTTCGGTCGGTCGGTCGGTCAGTCGGTCCGTCGGTCGGTCGGTCGGTCGGTCGGTCAGTCGTTCAGTCGGTCAGTCAGTCCGTCGGTCGGACGGACGGTCGGTCGGTCGGTCGGTCGGTCGGTCGGTCGGTCGGTCGGTCGGTCAGTCGGTCAGTCGGTCAGTCAGTCGGTCGGTCGGTCGGTCGGTCAGTCGGTCAGTCAGTCCGTCGGTCGGTCGGTCGGTCAGTCGGTCAGTCGGTCAGTCGGTCAGTCGGTCAGTCGGTCAGTCGGTCAGTCGGTCAGTCGGTCAGTCGGTCAGTCGGTCAGTCGGTCAGTCGGTCAGTTGGTCGGTCCGTCGGTCGGTCGGTCAGTCAGTCCGTCGGTCGGACGGACGGTCGGTCGGTCGGTCGGTCGGTCGGTCGGTCGGTCGGTCGGTCGGTCAGTCGGTCAGTCGGTCAGTCAGTCGGTCGGTCGGTCGGTCGGTCAGTCGGTCAGTCAGTCCGTCGGTCGGTCGGTCGGTCAGTCGGTCAGTCGGTCAGTCGGTCAGTCGGTCAGTCGGTCAGTCGGTCAGTCGGTCAGTCGGTCAGTCGGTCAGTCGGTCAGTCGGTCAGTCGGTCAGTTGGTCGGTCCGTCGGTCGGTCGGTCGGTTGGTCGGTCGTTCGGTCGGTCGGTCGGTCGGTCGGTCGGTCGGTCGACCGGTCGGTCGGTCAGTCGGTCAGTCGGTCAGTCGGTCAGTCAGTCCGTCGGTCGGTCTGTCGGTCGGTCGGTTGGTCGACCGGTCGGTCGGTCAGTCGGTCAGTCGGTCAGTCGGTCCGTCGGTCGGTCTGTCGGTCGTTCGGTCGGTCGGTCGGTCGGTCGGTCGGTCAGTCGTTCAGTCGGTCAGTCGGTCAGTCGGTCAGTCGGTCAGTCAGTCCGTCGGTCGGTCGGTCGGTCGGTCGGTCGGTCGTTCGGTCGGTCGTTCGGTCGGTCGGTCGGTCAGTCGGTCAGTCGGTCAGTCAGTCCGTCGGTCGGTCGGTCGGTCAGTCGGTCAGTCCGTCGGTCGGTCGGTCGGTCGGTCGGTCAGTCGGTCAGTCGATCAGTCAGTCCGACGGTCGGTCGGTCGGTCGGTCGGCCGGTCGGTCGGTCAGTCGATCAGTCAGTCCGTCGGTCGGTCGGTCGGTCGGTCGGCCGGTCGGTCGGTCAGTCGGTCAGTCAGTCCGTCGGTCGGTCGGTCGGTCGGTCGTTCGGTCGGTCGTTCGGTCGGTCGGTCGGTCAGTCGGTCAGTCGGTCCGTCGGTCCGTCGGTCGGTCGGTCGTTCGGTCAGTCGTTCGGTCGGTCGGTCGGTCAGTCGGTCAGTCGGTCAGTCAGTCCGTCGGTCCGTCGGTCGGTCGGTCGGTCGGTCGGTCAGTCGTTCAGTCGGTCAGTCAGTCCGTCGGTCGGTCGGTCGGTCGGTCGGTCGGTCGGTCGGTCGGTCGGTCGGTCGGTCGGTCGTTCGGTCGGTCGGTCGGTCGGTCGGTCGGTCAGTCGGTCAGTCGGTCCGTCAGTCCGTCGGTCGGACGGACGGTCGGTCGGTCGGTCGGTCGGTCGGTCGGTCGGTCGGTCGGTCGGTCGGTCGGTCGGTCGGTCGGTCGGTCGGTCAGTCGGTCAGTCGGTCAGTCAGTCGGTCGGTCGTTCGGTCGGTCGGTCGGTCGGTCGGTCGGTCAGTCGTTCAGTCGGTCAGTCGGTCAGTCGATCAGTCAGTCCGTCGGTCGTTCGGTCGGTCGGTCGGTCAGTCGGTCAGTCGATCAGTCAGTCCGTCGGTCGGTCGGTCGGTCGGTCG
>NW_027485285.1:42500-44214 GCF_050908995.1 Andrena cerasifolii | reverse complement strand
TTCTTGGTTCGTTGGTTCGTCGGTTCGTTGGTTCGTTGGTTCGTTGGTTCGTTGGTTCTTCGGTTCGTCGGTTCGTTGGTTCGTTGGTTCGTTGGTTCGTTGGTTCGTTGGTTCGTTGGTTCGTTGGTTCGTTGGTTCGTTGGTTCGTTGGTTCGTTGGTTCGTTGGTTCGTTGGTTCGTTGGTTCGTTGGTTCGTTGGTTCGTTGGTTCGTTGGTTCGTTGGTTCGTTGGTTCGTTGGTTCGTTGGTTCGTTGGTTCGTTGGTTCGTTGGTTCGTTGGTTCGTTGGTTCGTTGGTTCGTTGGTTCGTTGGTTCGTTGGTTCGTTGGTTCGTTTGTTTCTTTGTTACTTTCTTTCTTTGTTCGTTTGTTCGTTTGTTCGTTGGTTCGTTTGTTCGTTTGTTCGCTGGTTCGTTGGTTCGTTGGTTCTTTGGTTCGTTGGTTCGTTGGTTCGTTGGTTCGTTGGTTCGTTGGTTCGTTGGTTCGTTGGTTCGTTGGTTCGTTGGTTCGTTGGTTCTTTGGTTCGTTGGTTCGTTGGTTCGTTGGTTCGTTGGTTCGTTGGTTCGTTGGTTCGTTGGTTCGTTGGTTCGTTGGTTCGTTGGTTCGTTGGTTCGTTGGTTCGTTGGTTCGTTGGTTCGTTAGTTCGTTGGTTCGTTGGTTCGTTGGTTCGTTGGTTCGTTGGTTCGTTGGTTCGTTGGTTCGTTTGTTTCTTTGTTTCTTTCTTTCTTTGTTCGTTTGTTCGTTGGTTCGTTGGTTCGTTGGTTCGTTGGTTCGTTGGTTCGTTGGTTCGTTGGTTCGTTGGTTCGTTTGTTCGTTGGTTCGTTGGTTCGTTGGTTCGTTGGTTCGTTGGTTCGTTGGTTCGTTGGTTCGTTGGTTCGTTGGTTCGTTGGTTCGTTGGTTCGTTGGTTCGCTGGTTCGTTGGTTCTTTGGTTCGTTGCTTCGTTGGTTCGTTGGTTCGTTGGTTCGTTGGTTCGTTTGTTCGTTTGTTCGTTTGTTCGTTTGTTCGTTTGTTCGTTTGTTCGCTGGTTCGTTGGTTGGTTGGTTCGTTGTTTCGTTGGTTCGTTGGTTCGTCGGTTCGTTGGTTCGTTGGTTCGTTGGTTCGTTGGTTCGTTGGTTCGTTGGTTCGTTGGTTCGTTGGTTCGTTGGTTCCTTGGTTCGCTGGTTCGTTGGTTCGTTGGTTCGTTGGTTCGTTGGTTCGTTGGTTCGTTGGTTCGTTGGTTCGTTGGTTCGTTGGTTCGTTGGTTCGTTGGTTCGTTGGTTCGTTGGTTCGTTGGTTCGCTGGTTCGTTGGTTCTTTGGTTCGTTGCTTCGTTGGTTCGTTGGTTCGTTGGTTCGTTGGTTCGTTTGTTCGTTTGTTCGTTTGTTCGTTTGTTCGTTTGTTCGTTTGTTCGCTGGTTCGTTGGTTGGTTGGTTCGTTGGTTCCTTGGTTCGCTGGTTCGTTGGTTCGTTGGTTCGTTGGTTCGTTGGTTCGTTGGTTCGTTGGTTCGTTGGTTCGTTGGTTCGTTGGTTCGTTGGTTCGTTGGTTCGTTGGTTCGTTGGTTCGTTGGTTCGTTGGTTCGTTGGTTCGTTCGTTCGTTGTTTCGTTGGTTCGTTGGTTCGTTGGTTCGTTGGTTCGTTGGTTCGTTGGTTCGTTGGTTCGTTGGTTCGTTGGTTCGTTGGTTCGCTGGTTCGTTGGTTCGTTGGTTCGTTGGTTCGTTGGTTCGTTGGTTCGTTGGTCC
>NW_027485285.1:0-37500 GCF_050908995.1 Andrena cerasifolii | reverse complement strand
TGGTTCGTTGGTTCGTTGGTTCGTTGGTTCGTTGGTTCGTTGGTTCGTTGGTTCGTAGGTTCGTTGGTTCGTTTGTTCGTTTGTTCGTTGGTTCGTTGGTTCGTTGGTTCGTTGGTTCGTTGGTTCGTTGGTTCGTTGGTTCGCTGGTTCGTTGGTTCTTTGGTTCGTTGCTTCGTTGGTTCGTTGGTTCGTTGGTTCGTTGGTTCGTTTGTTCGTTTGTTCGTTTGTTCGTTTGTTCGTTTGTTCGTTTGTTCGCTGGTTCGTTGGTTGGTTGGTTCGTTGTTTCGTTGGTTCGTTGGTTCGTCGGTTCGTTGGTTCGTTGGTTCGTTGGTTCGTTGGTTCGTTGGTTCGTTGGTTCGTTGGTTCGTTGGTTCGTTGGTTCCTTGGTTCGCTGGTTCGTTGGTTCGTTGGTTCGTTGGTTCGTTGGTTCGTTGGTTCGTTGGTTCGTTGGTTCGTTGGTTCGTTGGTTCGTTGGTTCGTTGGTTCGTTGGTTCGTTGGTTCGTTGGTTCGTTGGTTCGTTGGTTCGTTGGTTCGTTGGTTCGTTGGTTCGTTCGTTCGTTGGTTCGTTGGTTCGTTGGTTCGTTGGTTCGTTGGTTCGTTGGTTCGTTGGTTCGTTGGTTCGTTGGTTCGTTGGTTTCTTTGTTCGTTTGTTCGTTTGTTCGTTGGTTCGTTTGTTCGTTTGTTCGCTGGTTCGTTGGTTCGTTGGTTCGTTGGTTCGTTGGTTCGTTGGTTCGTTGGTTCGTTGGTTCGTTGGTTCGCTGGTTCGTTGGTTCGTTGGTTCGTTGGTTCGTTGGTTCGTTGGTTCGTTGGTCCGTTGGTTCGTTGGTTCGTTGGTTCGTTGGTTCGTTGGTTCGTTGGTTCGTTGGTTCGTTGGTTCGTTTGTTTCTTTGTTTCTTTCTTTCTTTGTTCGTTTGTTCGTTTGTTCGTTGGTTCGTTTGTTCGTTTGTTCGCTGGTTCGTTGGTTCGTTGGTTCGTTGGTTCGTTGGTTCGTTGGTTCGTTGGTTCGTTGGTTCGTTGGTTCGTTGGTTCGTTGGTTCGTTGGTTCGTTGGTTCGTTGGTTCGTTGGTTCGTTGGTTCGTTGGTTCGTTGGTTCGTTGGTTCGTTGGTTCGTTTGTTTCTTTGTTTCTTTCTTTCTTTGTTCGTTTGTTCGTTTGTTCGTTGGTTCGTTTGTTCGTTTGTTCGCTGGTTCGTTGGTTCGTTGGTTCGTTGGTTCGTTGGTTCGTTGGTTCGTTGGTTCGTTGGTTCGTTGGATCGTTGGTTAGTTGGTTCGTTGTTTCGTTTGTTTCTTTGTTTCTTTCTTTCTTTGTTCGTTTGTTCGTTTGTTTGTTCGTTCGTTTGTTCGTTTTTTTGTTGGTTCGTTGGTTCGTTGGTTCGTTGGTTCGTTGGTTCGTTGGTTCGTTGGTTCGTTTGATCGTTGGTTCGTTGGTTCGTTGGATCGTTGGTTCGTTGGTTCGTTGGTTCGTTGGTTCGTTGGTTCGTTGTTTCGTTGGTTCGTTGGTTCGTTGGTTCGTTGGTTCGTTGGTTCGTTGGTTCGTTGGTTCGTTGGTTCGTTGGTTCGTTGGTTCGTTGGTTCGTTTGTTTCTTTGTTTCTTTCTTTCTTTGTTCGTTTGTTCGTTTGTTCGCTGGTTCGTTGGTTCGTTGGTTCGTTGGTTCGTTGGTTCGTTGGTTTGTTGGTTCGTTGGTTCGTTGGTTCGTTGATTCGTTGGTTCGTTGGTTCGGTGGTTCGTTGGTTCGTTGGTTCGTTGGTTCGTTGGTTCGTTGGTTCGTTGGTTCGTTGGTTCGTTGGTTCGTTGGTTCGTTTGCTTCTATGTTTCTTTCTTTCTTTGTTCGTTTGTTTGTTTGTTCGTTTGTTCGTTGGTTCGTTGGTTCGTTGGTTCGTTGGTTCGTTGGTTCGTTGGTTCGTTTGTTCGTTTGTTCGTTGGTTCGTTGGTTCGTTGGTTCGTTGGTTCGTTGGTTCGTTGGTTCGTTGGTTCGTTGGTTCGTTGGTTCGTTGGTTCGTTGGTTCGTAGGTTCGTTGGTTCGTTTGTTCGTTGGTTCGTTGGTTCGTTGGTTCGTTGGTTCGTTGGTTCGTTGGTTCGTTGGTTCGTTGGTTCGTTGGTTCGTTGGTTCGTTGGTTCGTTGGTTCGTTGGTTCGTTGGTTCGTTGGTTCGTTGGTTCGTTTGTTTCTTTGTTTCTTTCTTTCTTTGTTCGTTTGTTCGTTTGTTCGTTGGTTCGTTTGTTCGTTTGTTCGCTGGTTCGTTGGTTCGTTGGTTCGTTGGTTCGTTGGTTCGTTGGTTCGTTGGTTCGTTGGTTCGTTGGATCGTTGGTTAGTTGGTTCGTTGTTTCGTTTGTTTCTTTGTTTCTTTCTTTCTTTGTTCGTTTGTTCGTTTGTTCGTTGGTTCGTTTGTTCGTTTCTTCGCTGGTTCGTTGGTTCGTTGGTTCGTTGGTTCGTTGGTTCGTTGGTTCGTTGGTTCGTTGGTTCGTTGGTTCGTTGGTTCGTTGATTCGTTGGTTCGTTGGTTCGTTGGTTCGTTGGTTCGTTGGTTCGTTGGTTCGTTGGTTCTGTGGTTCTTTGTTTCTTTCTCTCTTTGTTCGTTTGTTTGTTCGTTCGTTTGTTCGTTTTTTTGTTGGTTCGTTGGTTCGTTGGTTCGTTGGTTCGTTGGTTCGTTGGTTCGTTGGTTCGTTTGATCGTTGGTTCGTTGGTTCGTTGGATCGTTGGTTCGTTGGTTCGTTGGTTCGTTGGTTCGTTGGTTCGTTGGTTCGTTGGTTCGTTGGTTCGTTGGTTCGTTGGTTCGTTGGTTCGTTGGTTCGTTGGTTCGTTGGTTCGTTGGTTCGTTGGTTCGTTTGTTTCTTTGTTTCTTTCTTTCTTTGTTCGTTTGTTCGTTTGTTCGCTGGTTCGTTGGTTCGTTGGTTCGTTGGTTCGTTGGTTCGTTGGTTTGTTGGTTCGTTGGTTCGTTGGTTCGTTGATTCGTTGGTTCGTTGGTTCGGTGGTTCGTTGGTTCGTTGGTTCGTTGGTTCGTTGGTTCGTTGGTTCGTTGGTTCGTTGGTTCGTTGGTTCGTTGGTTCGTTTGCTTCTATGTTTCTTTCTTTCTTTGTTCGTTTGTTTGTTTGTTCGTTTGTTCGTTGGTTCGTTGGTTCGTTGGTTCGTTGGTTCGTTGGTTCGTTGGTTCGTTTGTTCGTTTGTTCGTTGGTTCGTTGGTTCGTTGGTTCGTTGGTTCGTTGGTTCGTTGGTTCGTTGGTTCGTTGGTTCGTTGGTTCGTTGGTTCGTTGGTTCGTAGGTTCGTTGGTTCGTTTGTTCGTTGGTTCGTTGGTTCGTTGGTTCGTTGGTTCGTTGGTTCGTTGGTTCGTTGGTTCGTTGGTTCGTTGGTTCGTTGGTTCGTTGGTTCGTTGGTTCGTTGGTTCGTTGGTTCGTTGGTTCGTTGGTTCGTTTGTTCGTTTGTTCGTTGGTTCGTTGGTTCGTTGGTTCGTTGGTTCGTTGGTTCGTTGGTTCGTTGGTTCGTTGGTTCGTTGGTTCGTTGGTTCGTTGGTTCGTTGGTTCGTTGGTTCGTTGGTTCGTTGGTTCGTTGGTTCGTTGGTTCGTTGGTTCGCTGGTTCGTTGGTTCTTTGGTTCGTTGCTTCGTTGGTTCGTTGGTTCGTTGGTTCGTTGGTTCGTTGGTTCGTTTGTTCGTTTGTTCGTTTGTTCGTTTGTTCGTTTGTTCGTTTGTTCGCTGGTTCATTGGTTGGTTGGTTCGTTGTTTCGTTGGTTCGTTGGTTCGTCGGTTCGTTGGTTCGTTGGTTCGTTGGTTCGTTGGTTCGTTGGTTCGTTGGTTCGTTGGTTCGTTGGTTCGTTGGTTCGCTGGTTCGTTGGTTCGTTGGTTCGTTGGTTCGTTGGTTCGTTGGTTCGTTGGTCCGTTGGTTCGTTGGTTCGTTGGTTCGTTGGTTCGTTGGTTCGTTGGATCGTTGGTTCGTTGGTTCGTTGGTTCGTTGGTTCGTTGGTTCGTCGGTTCGTTGGTTCGTTGGTTCGTTGGTTCGTTGGTTCGTTGGTTCGTTGGTTCGTTGGTTCGTTGGTTCGTTGGTTCGTTGGTTCGCTGGCTCGTTGGTTCGTTGGTTCGTTGGTTCGTTGGTTCGTTGGTTCGTTGGTTCGTTGGTTCGTTGGTTCGTTTGTTTCTTTGTTTCTTTCTTTCTTTGTTCGTTTGTTCGTTTGTTCGTTGGTTCGTTTGTTCGTTTGTTCGCTGGTTCGTTGGTTCGTTGGTTCGTTGGTTCGTTGGTTCGTTGGTTCGTTGGTTCGTTGGTTCGTTGGTTCGTTGGTTCGTTGATTCGTTGGTTCGTTGGTTCGTTGGTTCGTTGGTTCGTTGGTTCGTTGGTTCGTTGGTTCGTTGGTTCGTTGGTTCGTTTGTTTCTTTGTTTCTTTCTTTCTTTGTTCGTTTGTTCGTTTGTTCGTTGGTTCGTTTGTTCGTTTGTTCGCTGGTTCGTTGGTTCGTTGGTTCGTTGGTTCGTTGGTTCGTTGGTTCGTTGGATCGTTGGTTAGTTGGATCGTAGTTTCGTTTGTTTCTTTGTTTCTTTCTTTCTTTGTTCGTTTGTTCGTTTGTTCGTTGGTTCGTTTGTTCGTTTCTTCGCTGGTTCGTTGGTTCGTTGGTTCGTTGGTTCGTTGGTTCGTTGGTTCGTTGGTTCGTTGGTTCGTTGATTCGTTGGTTCGTTGGTTCGGTGGTTCGTTGGTTCGTTGGTTCGTTGGTTCGTTCGTTCGTTGGTTCGTTGGTTCGTTGGTTCGTTGGTTCGTTGGTTCTTTGGTTCGTTGGTTCGTTGGTTCGTTGGTTCGTTGGTTCGTTGGTTCGTTGGTTCGTTTGTTTCTTTGTTCGTTTGTTCGTTTGTTCGTTGGTTCGTTGGTTCGTTGGTTCGTTGGTTCGTTGGTTCGTTGGTTCGTTGGTTCGTTGGTTCGTTGGTTCGTTTGTTTCTTTGTTTCTTTCTTTCTTTGTTCGTTTGTTCGTTTGTTCGTTGGTTCGTTGGTTCGTTGGTTCGTTGGTTCGTTGGTTCGTTGGTTCGTTGGTTCGTTGATTCGTTGGTTCGTTGGTTCGTTGGTTCGTTGGTTCGTTTGTTTCTTTGTTACTTTCTTTCTTTGTTCGTTTGTTCGTTTGTTCGTTGGTTCGTTTGTTCGTTTGTTCGCTGGTTCGTTGGTTCGTTGGTTCTTTGGTTCGTTGGTTCGTTGGTTCGTTGGTTCGTTGGTTCGTTGGTTCGTTGGTTCGTTGGTTCGTTGGTTCGTTGGTTCGTTGGTTCGTTGGTTCGTTGGTTCGTTGGTTCGTTTGTTTCTTTGTTTCTTTCTTTCTTTGTTCGTTGGTTCGTTGGTTCGTTGGTTCGTTGGTTCGTTGGTTCGTTGGTTCGTTGGTTCGTTGGTTCGTTGGTTCGTTGGTTCGTTGGTTCGTTGGTTCGTTGGTTCGTTCGTTCGTTGGTTCGTTGGTTCGTTGGTTCGTTTGTTCGTTGGTTCGTTGGTTCGTTGGTTCGTTGGTTCGTTGGTTCGTTGGTTCGTTGGTTCGTTGGTTCGTTGGTTCGTTGGTTCGTTGGTTCGTTGGTTCGTTGGTTCGTTGGTTCGCTGGTTCGTTGGTTCTTTGGTTCGTTGCTTCGTTGGTTCGTTGGTTCGTTGGTTCGTTGGTTCGTTTGTTCGTTTGTTCGTTTGTTCGTTTGTTCGTTTGTTCGTTTGTTCGCTGGTTCGTTGGTTGGTTGGTTCGTTGTTTCGTTGGTTCGTTGGTTCGTCGGTTCGTTGGTTCGTTGGTTCGTTGGTTCGTTGGTTCGTTGGTTCGTTGGTTCGTTGGTTCGTTGGTTCGTTGGTTCCTTGGTTCGCTGGTTCGTTGGTTCGTTGGTTCGTTGGTTCGTTGGTTCGTTGGTTCGTTGGTTCGTTGGTTCGTTGGTTCGTTGGTTCGTTGGTTCGTTGGTTCGTTGGTTCGTTGGTTCGTTGGTTCGTTGGTTCGTTGGTTCGTTGGTTCGTTGGTTCGTTGGTTCGTTGGTTCGTTGGTTCGTTGGTTCGTTCGTTCGTTGGTTCGTTGGTTCGTTGGTTCGTTGGTTCGTTGGTTCGTTGGTTCGTTGGTTTCTTTGTTCGTTTGTTCGTTTGTTCGTTGGTTCGTTTGTTCGTTTGTTCGCTGGTTCGTTGGTTCGTTGGTTCGTTGGTTCGTTGGTTCGTTGGTTCGTTGGTTCGTTGGTTCGTTGGTTCGTTGGTTCGCTGGTTCGTTGGTTCGTTGGTTCGTTGGTTCGTTGGTTCGTTGGTTCGTTGGTCCGTTGGTTCGTTGGTTCGTTGGTTCGTTGGTTCGTTGGTTCGTTGGTTCGTTGGTTCGTTGGTTCGTTGGTTCGTTGGTTCGTTGGTTCGTTGGTTCGTTGGTTCGTTGGTTCGTTTGTTTCTTTGTTTCTTTCTTTCTTTGGTCGTTTGTTCGTTTGTTCGTTGGTTCGTTTGTTCGTTTGTTCGCTGGTTCGTTGGTTCGTTGGTTCGTTGGTTCGTTGGTTCGTTGGTTCGTTGGTTCGTTGGTTCGTTGATTCGTTGGTTCGTTGGTTCGTTGGTTCGTTGGTTCGTTGGTTCGTTGGTTCGTTGGTTCGTTGGTTCGTTGGTTCGTTGGTTCGTTGGTTCGTTGGTTCGTTGGTTCGTTGGTTCGTTGGTTCGTTGGTTCGTTGGTTCGTTGGTTCGTTGGTTCGTTTGTTTCTTTGTTTCTTTCTTTCTTTGTTCGTTTGTTCGTTTGTTCGTTGGTTCGTTTGTTCGTTTGTTCGCTGGTTCGTTGGTTCGTTGGTTCGTTGGTTCGTTGGTTCGTTGGTTCGTTGGATCGTTGGTTAGTTGGTTCGTTGTTTCGTTTGTTTCTTTGTTTCTTTCTTTCTTTGTTCGTTTGTTCGTTTGTTCGTTGGTTCGTTTGTTCGTTTCTTCGCTGGTTCGTTGGTTCGTTGGTTCGTTGGTTCGTTGTTCGTTGGTTCGTTGGTTCGTTGGTTCGTTGGTTCGTTGGTTCGTTGATTCGTTGGTTCGTTGGTTCGGTGGTTCGTTGGTTCGTTGGTTCGTTGGTTCGTTGGTTCGTTGGTTCGTTGGTTCGTTGGTTCGTTGGTTCGTTGGTTCTTTGGTTCTTTGTTTCTTTCTCTCTTTGTTCGTTTGTTTGTTCGTTCGTTTGTTCGTTTTTTTGTAGGTTCGTTGGTTCGTTGGTTCGTTGGTTCGTTGGTTCGTTGGTTCGTTGGTTCGTTTGATCGTTGGTTCGTTGGTTCGTTGGATCGTTGGTTCGTTGGTTCGTTGGTTCGTTGGTTCGTTGGTTCGTTGGTTCGTTGGTTCGTTGGTTCGTTGGTTCGTTGGTTCGTTGGTTCGTTGGTTCGTTGGTTCGTTGGTTCGTTTGTTTCTTTGTTTCTTTCTTTCTTTGTTCGTTTGTTCGTTTGTTCGCTGGTTCGTTGGTTCGTTGGTTCGTTGGTTCGTTGGTTCGTTGGTTCGTTGGTTCGTTGGTTCGTTGGTTCGTTGATTCGTTGGTTCGTTGGTTCGGTGGTTCGTTGGTTCGTTGGTTCGTTGGTTCGTTGGTTCGTTGGTTCGTTGGTTCGTTGGTTCGTTGGTTCGTTTGCTTCTATGTTTCTTTCTTTCTTTGTTCGTTTGTTTGTTTGTTCGTTTGTTCGTTGGTTCGTTGGTTCGTTGGTTCGTTGGTTCGTTGGTTCGTTGGTTCGTTTGTTCGTTTGTTCGTTGGTTCGTTGGTTCGTTGGTTCGTTGGTTCGTTGGTTCGTTGGTTCGTTGGTTCGTTGGTTCGTTGGTTCGTTGGTTCGTTGGTTCGTAGGTTCGTTGGTTCGTTTGTTCGTTTGTTCGTTGGTTCGTTGGTTCGTTGGTTCGTTGGTTCGTTGGTTCGTTGGTTCGCTGGTTCGTTGGTTCTTTGGTTCGTTGCTTCGTTGGTTCGTTGGTTCGTTGGTTCGTTGGTTCGTTTGTTCGTTTGTTCGTTTGTTCGTTTGTTCGTTTGTTCGTTTGTTCGCTGGTTCGTTGGTTGGTTGGTTCGTTGTTTCGTTGGTTCGTTGGTTCGTCGGTTCGTTGGTTCGTTGGTTCGTTGGTTCGTTGGTTCGTTGGTTCGTTGGTTCGTTGGTTCGTTGGTTCGTTGGTTCGTTGGTTCGTTGGTTCGTTGGTTCGTTGGTTCGTTGGTTCGTAGGTTCGTTGGTTCGTTTGTTCGTTTGTTCGTTTGTTCGTTGGTTCGTTTGTTCGTTTGTTCGCTGGTTCGTTGGTTCGTTGGTTCGTTGGTTCGTTGGTTCGTTGGTTCGTTGGATCGTTGGTTAGTTGGTTCGTTGTTTCGTTTGTTTCTTTGTTTCTTTCTTTCTTTGTTCGTTTGTTCGTTTGTTCGTTGGTTCGTTTGTTCGTTTCTTCGCTGGTTCGTTGGTTCGTTGGTTCGTTGGTTCGTTGTTCGTTGGTTCGTTGGTTCGTTGGTTCGTTGGTTCGTTGGTTCGTTGATTCGTTGGTTCGTTGGTTCGGTGGTTCGTTGGTTCGTTGGTTCGTTGGTTCGTTGGTTCGTTGGTTCGTTGGTTCGTTGGTTCGTTGGTTCGTTGGTTCTTTGGTTCTTTGTTTCTTTCTCTCTTTGTTCGTTTGTTTGTTCGTTCGTTTGTTCGTTTTTTTGTAGGTTCGTTGGTTCGTTGGTTCGTTGGTTCGTTGGTTCGTTGGTTCGTTTGATCGTTGGTTCGTTGGTTCGTTGGATCGTTGGTTCGTTGGTTCGTTGGTTCGTTGGTTCGTTGGTTCGTTGGTTCGTTGGTTCGTTGGTTCGTTGGTTCGTTGGTTCGTTGGTTCGTTGGTTCGTTGGTTCGTTGGTTCGTTTGTTTCTTTGTTTCTTTCTTTCTTTGTTCGTTTGTTCGTTTGTTCGCTGGTTCGTTGGTTCGTTGGTTCGTTGGTTCGTTGGTTCGTTGGTTCGTTGGTTCGTTGGTTCGTTGGTTCGTTGATTCGTTGGTTCGTTGGTTCGGTGGTTCGTTGGTTCGTTGGTTCGTTGGTTCGTTGGTTCGTTGGTTCGTTGGTTCGTTGGTTCGTTGGTTCGTTGGTTCGTTTGCTTCTATGTTTCTTTCTTTCTTTGTTCGTTTGTTTGTTTGTTCGTTTGTTCGTTGGTTCGTTGGTTCGTTGGTTCGTTGGTTCGTTGGTTCGTTGGTTCGTTTGTTCGTTTGTTCGTTGGTTCGTTGGTTCGTTGGTTCGTTGGTTCGTTGGTTCGTTGGTTCGTTGGTTCGTTGGTTCGTTGGTTCGTTGGTTCGTTGGTTCGTAGGTTCGTTGGTTCGTTTGTTCGTTTGTTCGTTGGTTCGTTGGTTCGTTGGTTCGTTGGTTCGTTGGTTCGTTGGTTCGCTGGTTCGTTGGTTCTTTGGTTCGTTGCTTCGTTGGTTCGTTGGTTCGTTGGTTCGTTGGTTCGTTTGTTCGTTTGTTCGTTTGTTCGTTTGTTCGTTTGTTCGTTTGTTCGCTGGTTCGTTGGTTGGTTGGTTCGTTGTTTCGTTGGTTCGTTGGTTCGTCGGTTCGTTGGTTCGTTGGTTCGTTGGTTTGTTGGTTCGTTGGTTCGTTGGTTCGTTGGTTCGTTGGTTCGTTGGTTCCTTGGTTCGCTGGTTCGTTGGTTCGTTGGTTCGTTGGTTCGTTGGTTCGTTGGTTCGTTGGTTCGTTGGTTCGTTGGTTCGTTGGTTCGTTGGTTCGTTGGTTCGTTGGTTCGTTGGTTCGTTGGTTCGTTGGTTCGTTGGTTCGTTGGTTCGTTGGTTCGTTGGTTCGTTCGTTCGTTGGTTCGTTGGTTCGTTGGTTCGTTGGTTCGTTGGTTCGTTGGTTCGTTGGTTCGTTGGTTCGTTGGTTTCTTTGTTCGTTTGTTCGTTTGTTCGTTGGTTCGTTTGTTCGTTTGTTCGCTGGTTCGTTGGTTCGTTGGTTCGTTGGTTCGTTGGTTCGTTGGTTCGTTGGTTCGTTGGTTCGTTGGTTCGCTGGTTCGTTGGTTCGTTGGTTCGTTGGTTCGTTGGTTCGTTGGTTCGTTGGTCCGTTGGTTCGTTGGTTCGTTGGTTCGTTGGTTCGTTGGTTCGTTGGTTCGTTGGTTCGTTGGTTCGTTGGTTCGTTGGTTCGTTGGTTCGTTTGTTTCTTTGTTTCTTTCTTTCTTTGTTCGTTTGTTCGTTTGTTCGTTGGTTCGTTTGTTCGTTTGTTCGCTGGTTCGTTGGTTCGTTGGTTCGTTGGTTCGTTGGTTCGTTGGTTCGTTGGTTCGTTGGTTCGTTGGTTCGTTGGTTCGTTGGTTCGTTGGTTCGTTGGTTCGTTGGTTCGTTGGTTCGTTGGTTCGTTGGTTCGTTTGTTTCTTTGTTTCTTTCTTTCTTTGTTCGTTTGTTCGTTTGTTCGTTGGTTCGTTTGTTCGTTTGTTCGCTGGTTCGTTGGTTCGTTGGTTCGTTGGTTCGTTGGTTCGTTGGTTCGTTGGTTCGTTGGTTCGTTGGATCGTTGGTTAGTTGGTTCGTTGTTTCGTTTGTTTCTTTGTTTCTTTCTTTCTTTGTTCGTTTGTTCGTTTGTTCGTTGGTTCGTTTGTTCGTTTCTTCGCTGGTTCGTTGGTTCGTTGGTTCGTTGGTTCGTTGGTTCGTTGGTTCGTTGGTTCGTTGGTTCGTTGGTTCGTTGGTTCGTTGATTCGTTGGTTCGTTGGTTCGGTGGTTCGTTGGTTCGTTGGTTCGTTGGTTCGTTGGTTCGTTGGTTCGTTGGTTCGTTGGTTCGTTGGTTCGTTGGTTCTGTGGTTCTTTGTTTCTTTCTCTCTTTGTTCGTTTGTTTGTTCGTTCGTTTGTTCGTTTTTTTGTTGGTTCGTTGGTTCGTTGGTTCGTTGGTTCGTTGGTTCGTTGGTTCGTTGGTTCGTTTGATCGTTGGTTCGTTGGTTCGTTGGATCGTTGGTTCGTTGGTTCGTTGGTTCGTTGGTTCGTTGGTTCGTTGGTTCGTTGGTTCGTTGGTTCGTTGGTTCGTTGGTTCGTTGGTTCGTTGGTTCGTTGGTTCGTTGGTTCGTTGGTTCGTTGGTTCGTTGGTTCGTTTGTTTCTTTGTTTCTTTCTTTCTTTGTTCGTTTGTTCGTTTGTTCGCTGGTTCGTTGGTTCGTTGGTTCGTTGGTTCGTTGGTTCGTTGGTTTGTTGGTTCGTTGGTTCGTTGGTTCGTTGGTTCGTTGGTTCGTTGGTTCGTTGGTTCGTTGGTTCGTTGGTTCGTTTGCTTCTATGTTTCTTTCTTTCTTTGTTCGTTTGTTTGTTTGTTCGTTTGTTCGTTGGTTCGTTGGTTCGTTGGTTCGTTGGTTCGTTGGTTCGTTGGTTCGTTTGTTCGTTTGTTCGTTGGTTCGTTGGTTCGTTGGTTCGTTGGTTCGTTGGTTCGTTGGTTCGTTGGTTCGTTGGTTCGTTGGTTCGTTGGTTCGTTGGTTCGTTGGTTCGTTGGTTCGTAGGTTCGTTGGTTCGTTTGTTCGTTGGTTCGTTGGTTCGTTGGTTCGTTGGTTCGTTGGTTCGTTGGTTCGTTGGTTCGTTGGTTCGTTGGTTCGTTGGTTCGTTGGTTCGTTGGTTCGTTGGTTCGTTGGTTCGTTGGTTCGTTGGTTCGTTTGTTCGTTTGTTCGTTGGTTCGTTGGTTCGTTGGTTCGTTGGTTCGTTGGTTCGTTGGTTCGTTGGTTCGTTGGTTCGTTGGTTCGTTGGTTCGTTGGTTCGTTGGTTCGTTGGTTCGTTGGTTCGTTGGTTCGTTGGTTCGTTGGTTCGCTGGTTCGTTGGTTCTTTGGTTCGTTGCTTCGTTGGTTCGTTGGTTCGTTGGTTCGTTGGTTCGTTGGTTCGTTTGTTCGTTTGTTCGTTTGTTCGTTTGTTCGTTTGTTCGTTTGTTCGTTTGTTCGCTGGTTCATTGGTTGGTTGGTTCGTTGTTTCGTTGGTTCGTTGGTTCGTCGGTTCGTTGGTTCGTTGGTTCGTTGGTTCGTTGGTTCGTTGGTTCGTTGGTTCGTTGGTTCGTTGGTTCGTTGGTTCGTTGGTTCGCTGGTTCGTTGGTTCGTTGGTTCGTTGGTTCGTTGGTTCGTTGGTTCGTTGGTCCGTTGGTTCGTTGGTTCGTTGGTTCGTTGGTTCGTTGGTTCGTTGGATCGTTGGTTCGTTGGTTCGTTGGTTCGTTGGTTCGTTGGTTCGTCGGTTCGTTGGTTCGTTGGTTCGTTGGTTCGTTGGTTCGTTGGTTCGTTGGTTCGTTGGTTCGTTGGTTCGTTGGTTCGTTGGTTCGCTGGCTCGTTGGTTCGTTGGTTCGTTGGTTCGTTGGTTCGTTGGTTCGTTGGTTCGTTGGTTCGTTGGTTCGTTTGTTTCTTTGTTTCTTTCTTTCTTTGTTCGTTTGTTCGTTTGTTCGTTGGTTCGTTTGTTCGTTTGTTCGCTGGTTCGTTGGTTCGTTGGTTCGTTGGTTCGTTGGTTCGTTGGTTCGTTGGTTCGTTGGTTCGTTGGTTCGTTGGTTCGTTGATTCGTTGGTTCGTTGGTTCGTTGGTTCGTTGGTTCGTTGGTTCGTTGGTTCGTTGGTTCGTTGGTTCGTTGGTTCGTTTGTTTCTTTGTTTCTTTCTTTCTTTGTTCGTTTGTTCGTTTGTTCGTTGGTTCGTTTGTTCGTTTGTTCGCTGGTTCGTTGGTTCGTTGGTTCGTTGGTTCGTTGGTTCGTTGGTTCGTTGGATCGTTGGTTAGTTGGATCGTAGTTTCGTTTGTTTCTTTGTTTCTTTCTTTCTTTGTTCGTTTGTTCGTTTGTTCGTTGGTTCGTTTGTTCGTTTCTTCGCTGGTTCGTTGGTTCGTTGGTTCGTTGGTTCGTTGGTTCGTTGGTTCGTTGGTTCGTTGGTTCGTTGATTCGTTGGTTCGTTGGTTCGGTGGTTCGTTGGTTCGTTGGTTCGTTGGTTCGTTCGTTCGTTGGTTCGTTGGTTCGTTGGTTCTTTGGTTCGTTGGTTCGTTGGTTCGTTGGTTCGTTGGTTCGTTGGTTCGTTGGTTCGTTTGTTTCTTTGTTCGTTTGTTCGTTTGTTCGTTGGTTCGTTTGTTCGTTTGTTCGCTGGTTCGTTGGTTCGTTGGTTCGTTGGTTCGTTGGTTCGTTGGTTCGTTGGTTCGTTGGTTCGTTGGTTCGTTGGTTCGTTGGTCCGTTGGTTCGTTGGTTCGTTGGTTCGTTGGTTCGTTGGTTCGTTGGTTCGTTGGTTCGTTGGTTCGTTGGTTCGTTGGTTCGTTGGTTCGTTGGTTCGTTTGTTTCTTTGTTTCTTTCTTTCTTTGTTCGTTTGTTCGTTTGTTCGTTGGTTCGTTTGTTCGTTTGTTCGCTGGTTCGTTGGTTCGTTGGTTCGTTGGTTCGTTGGTTCGTTGGTTCGTTGGTTCGTTGGTTCGTTGGTTCGTTGGTTCGTTGGTTCGTTGGTTCGTTGGTTCGTTGGTTCGTTGGTTCGTTGGTTCGTTGGTTCGTTGGTTCGTTTGTTTCTTTGTTTCTTTCTTTCTTTGTTCGTTTGTTCGTTTGTTCGTTGGTTCGTTTGTTCGTTTGTTCGCTGGTTCGTTGGTTCGTTGGTTCGTTGGTTCGTTGGTTCGTTGGTTCGTTGGATCGTTGGTTAGTTGGTTCGTTGTTTCGTTTGTTTCTTTGTTTCTTTCTTTCTTTGTTCGTTTGTTCGTTTGTTCGTTGGTTCGTTTGTTCGTTTCTTCGCTGGTTCGTTGGTTCGTTGGTTCGTTGGTTCGTTGGTTCGTTGGTTCGTTGGTTCGTTGGTTCGTTGGTTCGTTGGTTCGTTGGTCCGTTGGTTCGTTGGTTCGTTTGTTCGTTTGTTCGCTGGTTCGTTGGTTCGTTGGTTCGTTGGTTCGTTGGTTCGTTGGTTCGTTGGTTCGTTGGTTCGTTGGATCGTTGGTTAGTTGGTTCGTTGTTTCGTTTGTTTCTTTGTTTCTTTCTTTCTTTGTTCGTTTGTTCGTTTGTTCGTTGGTTCGTTTGTTCGTTTCTTCGCTGGTTCGTTGGTTCGTTGGTTCGTTGGTTCGTTGGTTCGTTGGTTCGTTGGTTCGTTGGTTCGTTGGTTCGTTGGTTCGTTGATTCGTTGGTTCGTTGGTTCGGTGGTTCGTTGGTTCGTTGGTTCGTTGGTTCGTTGGTTCGTTGGTTCGTTGGTTCGTTGGTTCGTTGGTTCGTTGGTTCTGTGGTTCTTTGTTTCTTTCTCTCTTTGTTCGTTTGTTTGTTCGTTCGTTTGTTCGTTTTTTTGTTGGTTCGTTGGTTCGTTGGTTCGTTGGTTCGTTGGTTCGTTGGTTCGTTGGTTCGTTTGATCGTTGGTTCGTTGGTTCGTTGGATCGTTGGTTCGTTGGTTCGTTGGTTCGTTGGTTCGTTGGTTCGTTGGTTCGTTGGTTCGTTGGTTCGTTGGTTCGTTGGTTCGTTGGTTCGTTGGTTCGTTGGTTCGTTGGTTCGTTGGTTCGTTTGTTTCTTTGTTTCTTTCTTTCTTTGTTCGTTTGTTCGTTTGTTCGCTGGTTCGTTGGTTCGTTGGTTCGTTGGTTCGTTGGTTCGTTGGTTTGTTGGTTCGTTGGTTCGTTGGTTCGTTGGTTCGTTGGTTCGTTGGTTCGTTGGTTCGTTGGTTCGTTGGTTCGTTTGCTTCTATGTTTCTTTCTTTCTTTGTTCGTTTGTTTGTTTGTTCGTTTGTTCGTTGGTTCGTTGGTTCGTTGGTTCGTTGGTTCGTTGGTTCGTTGGTTCGTTTGTTCGTTTGTTCGTTGGTTCGTTGGTTCGTTGGTTCGTTGGTTCGTTGGTTCGTTGGTTCGTTGGTTCGTTGGTTCGTTGGTTCGTTGGTTCGTTGGTTCGTAGGTTCGTTGGTTCGTTTGTTCGTTGGTTCGTTGGTTCGTTGGTTCGTTGGTTCGTTGGTTCGTTGGTTCGTTGGTTCGTTGGTTCGTTGGTTCGTTGGTTCGTTGGTTCGTTGGTTCGTTGGTTCGTTGGTTCGTTGGTTCGTTGGTTCGTTGGTTCGTTTGTTCGTTTGTTCGTTGGTTCGTTGGTTCGTTGGTTCGTTGGTTCGTTGGTTCGTTGGTTCGTTGGTTCGTTGGTTCGTTGGTTCGTTGGTTCGTTGGTTCGTTGGTTCGTTGGTTCGTTGGTTCGTTGGTTCGTTGGTTCGTTGGTTCGCTGGTTCGTTGGTTCTTTGGTTCGTTGCTTCGTTGGTTCGTTGGTTCGTTGGTTCGTTGGTTCGTTGGTTCGTTTGTTCGTTTGTTCGTTTGTTCGTTTGTTCGTTTGTTCGTTTGTTCGCTGGTTCATTGGTTGGTTGGTTCGTTGTTTCGTTGGTTCGTTGGTTCGTCGGTTCGTTGGTTCGTTGGTTCGTTGGTTCGTTGGTTCGTTGGTTCGTTGGTTCGTTGGTTCGTTGGTTCGTTGGTTCGTTGGTTCGCTGGTTCGTTGGTTCGTTGGTTCGTTGGTTCGTTGGTTCGTTGGTTCGTTGGTCCGTTGGTTCGTTGGTTCGTTGGTTCGTTGGTTCGTTGGTTCGTTGGATCGTTGGTTCGTTGGTTCGTTGGTTCGTTGGTTCGTTGGTTCGTCGGTTCGTTGGTTCGTTGGTTCGTTGGTTCGTTGGTTCGTTGGTTCGTTGGTTCGTTGGTTCGTTGGTTCGTTGGTTCGTTGGTTCGCTGGCTCGTTGGTTCGTTGGTTCGTTGGTTCGTTGGTTCGTTGGTTCGTTGGTTCGTTGGTTCGTTGGTTCGTTTGTTTCTTTGTTTCTTTCTTTCTTTGTTCGTTTGTTCGTTTGTTCGTTGGTTCGTTTGTTCGTTTGTTCGCTGGTTCGTTGGTTCGTTGGTTCGTTGGTTCGTTGGTTCGTTGGTTCGTTGGTTCGTTGGTTCGTTGGTTCGTTGGTTCGTTGATTCGTTGGTTCGTTGGTTCGTTGGTTCGTTGGTTCGTTGGTTCGTTGGTTCGTTGGTTCGTTGGTTCGTTGGTTCGTTTGTTTCTTTGTTTCTTTCTTTCTTTGTTCGTTTGTTCGTTTGTTCGTTGGTTCGTTTGTTCGTTTGTTCGCTGGTTCGTTGGTTCGTTGGTTCGTTGGTTCGTTGGTTCGTTGGTTCGTTGGATCGTTGGTTAGTTGGATCGTAGTTTCGTTTGTTTCTTTGTTTCTTTCTTTCTTTGTTCGTTTGTTCGTTTGTTCGTTGGTTCGTTTGTTCGTTTCTTCGCTGGTTCGTTGGTTCGTTGGTTCGTTGGTTCGTTGGTTCGTTGGTTCGTTGGTTCGTTGGTTCGTTGATTCGTTGGTTCGTTGGTTCGGTGGTTCGTTGGTTCGTTGGTTCGTTGGTTCGTTCGTTCGTTGGTTCGTTGGTTCGTTGGTTCGTTGGTTCGTTGGTTCTTTGGTTCGTTGGTTCGTTGGTTCGTTGGTTCGTTGGTTCGTTGGTTCGTTGGTTCGTTTGTTTCTTTGTTCGTTTGTTCGTTTGTTCGTTGGTTCGTTTGTTCGTTTGTTCGCTGGTTCGTTGGTTCGTTGGTTCGTTGGTTCGTTGGTTCGTTGGTTCGTTGGTTCGTTGGTTCGTTGGTTCGTTGGTTCGTTGGTCCGTTGGTTCGTTGGTTCGTTGGTTCGTTGGTTCGTTGGTTCGTTGGTTCGTTGGTTCGTTGGTTCGTTGGTTCGTTGGTTCGTTGGTTCGTTGGTTCGTTGGTTCGTTTGTTTCTTTGTTTCTTTCTTTCTTTGTTCGTTTGTTCGTTTGTTCGTTGGTTCGTTTGTTCGTTTGTTCGCTGGTTCGTTGGTTCGTTGGTTCGTTGGTTCGTTGGTTCGTTGGTTCGTTGGTTCGTTGGTTCGTTGGTTCGTTGGTTCGTTGGTTCGTTGGTTCGTTGGTTCGTTGGTTCGTTGGTTCGTTGGTTCGTTTGTTTCTTTGTTTCTTTCTTTCTTTGTTCGTTTGTTCGTTTGTTCGTTGGTTCGTTTGTTCGTTTGTTCGCTGGTTCGTTGGTTCGTTGGTTCGTTGGTTCGTTGGTTCGTTGGTTCGTTGGATCGTTGGTTAGTTGGTTCGTTGTTTCGTTTGTTTCTTTGTTTCTTTCTTTCTTTGTTCGTTTGTTCGTTTGTTCGTTGGTTCGTTTGTTCGTTTCTTCGCTGGTTCGTTGGTTCGTTGGTTCGTTGGTTCGTTGGTTCGTTGGTTCGTTGGTTCGTTGGTTCGTTGGTTCGTTGGTTCGTTGGTTCGTTGATTCGTTGGTTCGTTGGTTCGGTGGTTCGTTGGTTCGTTGGTTCGTTGGTTCGTTGGTTCGTTGGTTCGTTGGTTCGTTGGTTCGTTGGTTCGTTGGTTCTTTGGTTCTTTGTTTCTTTCTCTCTTTGTTCGTTTGTTTGTTCGTTCGTTTGTTCGTTTTTTTGTTGGTTCGTTGGTTCGTTGGTTCGTTGGTTCGTTGGTTCGTTGGTTCGTTGGTTCGTTTGATCTTTGGTTCGTTGGTTCGTTGGATCGTTGGTTCGTTGGTTCGTAGGTTCGTTGTTTCGTTGGTTCGTTGGTTCGTTGGTTCGTTGGTTCGTTGGTTCGTTGGTTCGTTTGTTTCTTTGTTTCTTTCTTTCTTTGTTCGTTTGTTCGTTTGTTCGCTGGTTCGTTGGTTCGTTGGTTCGTTGGTTCGTTGGTTCGTTGGTTCGTTGGTTCGTTGGTTCGTTGGTTCGTTGATTCGTTGGTTCGTTGGTTCGGTGGTTCGTTGGTTCGTTGGTTCGTTGGTTCGTTGGTTCGTTGGTTCGTTGGTTCGTTGGTTCGTTGGTTCGTTGGTTCGTTGGTTCGTTGGTCCGTTGGTTCGTTGGTTCGTTGGTTCGTTGGTTCGTTGGTTCGTTGGATCGTTGGTTCGTTGGTTCGTTGGTTCGTTGGTTCGTTGGTTCGTCGGTTCGTTGGTTCGTTGGTTCGTTGGTTCGTTGGTTCGTTGGTTCGTTGGTTCGTTGGTTCGTTGGTTCGTTGGTTCGTTGGTTCGCTGGCTCGTTGGTTCGTTGGTTCGTTGGTTCGTTGGTTCGTTGGTTCGTTGGTTCGTTGGTTCGTTGGTTCGTTTGTTTCTTTGTTTCTTTCTTTCTTTGTTCGTTTGTTCGTTTGTTCGTTGGTTCGTTTGTTCGTTTGTTCGCTGGTTCGTTGGTTCGTTGGTTCGTTGGTTCGTTGGTTCGTTGGTTCGTTGGTTCGTCGGTTCGTTGGTTCGTTGGTTCGTTGGTTCGTTGGTTCGTTGGTTCGTTGGTTCGTTGGTTCGTTGGTTCGTTGGTTGTTGGTTCGTTGGTTCGTTGGTTCGTTGGTTCGTTGTTCGTTGGTCCGTTGGTTCGTTGGTCCGTTGGTTCGTTGGTCGTTGGTTCGTTGGTTCGTTGGTTCGTTGGATCGTTGGTTCGTTGGTTCGGTTGGTTCGTTGGTTCGTTGGTTCGTCGGTTCGTTGGTTTCGTTGGTTCGTTGGTTCGTTGGTTCGTTGGTTCGTTGGTTCGTTGGTTCGTTGGTTCGTTGGTTCGTTGGTTCGCTGGCTCGTTGGTTCGTTGGTTCGTTGGTTCGTTGGTTCGTTGGTTCGTTGGTTCGTTGGTTCGTTGGTTCGTTTGTTTCTTTGTTTCTTTCTTTCTTTGTTCGTTTGTTCGTTTGTTCGTTGGTTCGTTTTGGTTCGTTTGTTCGCTGGTTCGTTGGTTCGTTGGTTCGTTGGTTCGTTGGTTCGTTGGTTCGTTGGTTCGTTGGTTCGTTGGTTCGTTGGTTCGTTGATTCGTTGGTTCGTTGGTTCGTTGGTTCGTTGGTTCGTTGGTTCGTTGGTTCGTTGGTTCGTTGGTTCGTTGGTTCGTTGGTTCGTTTGTTTCTTTGTTTCTTTCTTTCTTTGTTCGTTTGTTCGTTGTTCGTTGGTTCGTTTGTTCGTTTGTTCGCTGGTTCGTTGGTTCGTTGGTTCGTTGGTTCGTTGGTTCGTTGGTTCGTTGGATCGTTGGTTAGTTGGATCGTAGTTTCGTTTGTTTCTTTGTTTCTTTCTTTCTTTGTTCGTTTGTTCGTTTGTTCGTTGGTTCGTTTGTTCGTTTCTTCGCTGGTTCGTTGGTTCGTTGGTTCGTTGGTTCGTTGGTTCGTTGGTTCGTTGGTTCGTTGGTTCGTTGATTCGTTGGTTCGTTGGTTCGGTGGTTCGTTGGTTCGTTGGTTCGTTGGTTCGTTCGTTCGTTGGTTCGTTGGTTCGTTGGTTCGTTGGTTCGTTGGTTCGTTGGTTCGTTGATTCGTTGGTTCGTTGGTTCGGTGGTTCGTTGGTTCGTTGGTTCGTTGGTTCGTTGGTTCGTTGGTTCGTTGGTTCGTTGGTTCGTTGGTTCGTTGGTTCTGTGGTTCTTTGTTTCTTTCTCTCTTTGTTCGTTTGTTTGTTCGTTCGTTTGTTCGTTTTTTTGTTGGTTCGTTGGTTCGTTGGTTCGTTGGTTCGTTGGTTCGTTGGTTCGTTGGTTCGTTTGATCGTTGGTTCGTTGGTTCGTTGGATCGTTGGTTCGTTGGTTCGTTGGTTTGTTGGTTCGTTGGTTCGTTGGTTCGTTGGTTCGTTGGTTCGTTGGTTCGTTGGTTCGTTGGTTCGTTGGTTCGTTGGTTCGTTGGTTCGTTGGTTCGTTTGTTTCTTTGTTTCTTTCTTTCTTTGTTCGTTTGTTCGTTTGTTCGCTGGTTCGTTGGTTCGTTGGTTCGTTGGTTCGTTGGTTCGTTGGTTTGTTGGTTCGTTGGTTCGTTGGTTCGTTGGTTCGTTGGTTCGTTGGTTCGTTGGTTCGTTGGTTCGTTGGTTCGTTTGCTTCTATGTTTCTTTCTTTCTTTGTTCGTTTGTTTGTTTGTTCGTTTGTTCGTTGGTTCGTTGGTTCGTTGGTTCGTTGGTTCGTTGGTTCGTTGGTTCGTTTGTTCGTTTGTTCGTTGGTTCGTTGGTTCGTTGGTTCGTTGGTTCGTTGGTTCGTTGGTTCGTTGGTTCGTTGGTTCGTTGGTTCGTTGGTTCGTTGGTTCGTAGGTTCGTTGGTTCGTTTGTTCGTTGGTTCGTTGGTTCGTTGGTTCGTTGGTTCGTTGGTTCGTTGGTTCGTTGGTTCGTTGGTTCGTTGGTTCGTTGGTTCGTTGGTTCGTTGGTTCGTTGGTTCGTTGGTTCGTTGGTTCGTTGGTTCGTTGGTTCGTTTGTTCGTTTGTTCGTTGGTTCGTTGGTTCGTTGGTTCGTTGGTTCGTTGGTTCGTTGGTTCGTTGGTTCGTTGGTTCGTTGGTTCGTTGGTTCGTTGGTTCGTTGGTTCGTTGGTTCGTTGGTTCGTTGGTTCGTTGGTTCGTTGGTTCGCTGGTTCGTTGGTTCTTTGGTTCGTTGCTTCGTTGGTTCGTTGGTTCGTTGGTTCGTTGGTTCGTTGGTTCGTTTGTTCGTTTGTTCGTTTGTTCGTTTGTTCGTTTGTTCGTTTGTTCGCTGGTTCATTGGTTGGTTGGTTCGTTGTTTCGTTGGTTCGTTGGTTCGTCGGTTCGTTGGTTCGTTGGTTCGTTGGTTCGTTGGTTCGTTGGTTCGTTGGTTCGTTGGTTCGTTGGTTCGTTGGTTCGTTGGTTCGCTGGTTCGTTGGTTCGTTGGTTCGTTGGTTCGTTGGTTCGTTGGTTCGTTGGTCCGTTGGTTCGTTGGTTCGTTGGTTCGTTGGTTCGTTGGTTCGTTGGATCGTTGGTTCGTTGGTTCGTTGGTTCGTTGGTTCGTTGGTTCGTCGGTTCGTTGGTTCGTTGGTTCGTTGGTTCGTTGGTTCGTTGGTTCGTTGGTTCGTTGGTTCGTTGGTTCGTTGGTTCGTTGGTTCGCTGGCTCGTTGGTTCGTTGGTTCGTTGGTTCGTTGGTTCGTTGGTTCGTTGGTTCGTTGGTTCGTTGGTTCGTTTGTTTCTTTGTTTCTTTCTTTCTTTGTTCGTTTGTTCGTTTGTTCGTTGGTTCGTTTGTTCGTTTGTTCGCTGGTTCGTTGGTTCGTTGGTTCGTTGGTTCGTTGGTTCGTTGGTTCGTTGGTTCGTTGGTTCGTTGGTTCGTTGGTTCGTTGATTCGTTGGTTCGTTGGTTCGTTGGTTCGTTGGTTCGTTGGTTCGTTGGTTCGTTGGTTCGTTGGTTCGTTGGTTCGTTTGTTTCTTTGTTTCTTTCTTTCTTTGTTCGTTTGTTCGTTTGTTCGTTGGTTCGTTTGTTCGTTTGTTCGCTGGTTCGTTGGTTCGTTGGTTCGTTGGTTCGTTGGTTCGTTGGTTCGTTGGATCGTTGGTTAGTTGGATCGTAGTTTCGTTTGTTTCTTTGTTTCTTTCTTTCTTTGTTCGTTTGTTCGTTTGTTCGTTGGTTCGTTTGTTCGTTTCTTCGCTGGTTCGTTGGTTCGTTGGTTCGTTGGTTCGTTGGTTCGTTGGTTCGTTGGTTCGTTGGTTCGTTGATTCGTTGGTTCGTTGGTTCGGTGGTTCGTTGGTTCGTTGGTTCGTTGGTTCGTTCGTTCGTTGGTTCGTTGGTTCGTTGGTTCGTTGGTTCGTTGGTTCTTTGGTTCGTTGGTTCGTTGGTTCGTTGGTTCGTTGGTTCGTTGGTTCGTTGGTTCGTTTGTTTCTTTGTTCGTTTGTTCGTTTGTTCGTTGGTTCGTTTGTTCGTTTGTTCGCTGGTTCGTTGGTTCGTTGGTTCGTTGGTTCGTTGGTTCGTTGGTTCGTTGGTTCGTTGGTTCGTTGGTTCGTTGGTTCGTTGGTCCGTTGGTTCGTTGGTTCGTTGGTTCGTTGGTTCGTTGGTTCGTTGGTTCGTTGGTTCGTTGGTTCGTTGGTTCGTTGGTTCGTTGGTTCGTTGGTTCGTTGGTTCGTTTGTTTCTTTGTTTCTTTCTTTCTTTGTTCGTTTGTTCGTTTGTTCGTTGGTTCGTTTGTTCGTTTGTTCGCTGGTTCGTTGGTTCGTTGGTTCGTTGGTTCGTTGGTTCGTTGGTTCGTTGGTTCGTTGGTTCGTTGGTTCGTTGGTTCGTTGGTTCGTTGGTTCGTTGGTTCGTTGGTTCGTTGGTTCGTTGGTTCGTTTGTTTCTTTGTTTCTTTCTTTCTTTGTTCGTTTGTTCGTTTGTTCGTTGGTTCGTTTGTTCGTTTGTTCGCTGGTTCGTTGGTTCGTTGGTTCGTTGGTTCGTTGGTTCGTTGGTTCGTTGGATCGTTGGTTAGTTGGTTCGTTGTTTCGTTTGTTTCTTTGTTTCTTTCTTTCTTTGTTCGTTTGTTCGTTTGTTCGTTGGTTCGTTTGTTCGTTTCTTCGCTGGTTCGTTGGTTCGTTGGTTCGTTGGTTCGTTGGTTCGTTGGTTCGTTGGTTCGTTGGTTCGTTGGTTCGTTGGTTCGTTGGTTCGTTGATTCGTTGGTTCGTTGGTTCGGTGGTTCGTTGGTTCGTTGGTTCGTTGGTTCGTTGGTTCGTTGGTTCGTTGGTTCGTTGGTTCGTTGGTTCGTTGGTTCTTTGGTTCTTTGTTTCTTTCTCTCTTTGTTCGTTTGTTTGTTCGTTCGTTTGTTCGTTTTTTTGTTGGTTCGTTGGTTCGTTGGTTCGTTGGTTCGTTGGTTCGTTGGTTCGTTGGTTCGTTTGATCTTTGGTTCGTTGGTTCGTTGGATCGTTGGTTCGTTGGTTCGTAGGTTCGTTGTTTCGTTGGTTCGTTGGTTCGTTGGTTCGTTGGTTCGTTGGTTCGTTGGTTCGTTGGTTCGTTGGTTCGTTTGTTTCTTTGTTTCTTTCTTTCTTTGTTCGTTTGTTCGTTTGTTCGCTGGTTCGTTGGTTCGTTGGTTCGTTGGTTCGTTGGTTCGTTGGTTCGTTGGTTCGTTGGTTCGTTGGTTCGTTGATTCGTTGGTTCGTTGGTTCGGTGGTTCGTTGGTTCGTTGGTTCGTTGGTTCGTTGGTTCGTTGGTTCGTTGGTTCGTTGGTTCGTTGGTTCGTTGGTTCGTTGGTTCGTTGGTCCGTTGGTTCGTTGGTTCGTTGGTTCGTTGGTTCGTTGGTTCGTTGGATCGTTGGTTCGTTGGTTCGTTGGTTCGTTGGTTCGTTGGTTCGTCGGTTCGTTGGTTCGTTGGTTCGTTGGTTCGTTGGTTCGTTGGTTCGTTGGTTCGTTGGTTCGTTGGTTCGTTGGTTCGTTGGTTCGCTGGCTCGTTGGTTCGTTGGTTCGTTGGTTCGTTGGTTCGTTGGTTCGTTGGTTCGTTGGTTCGTTGGTTCGTTTGTTTCTTTGTTTCTTTCTTTCTTTGTTCGTTTGTTCGTTTGTTCGTTGGTTCGTTTGTTCGTTTGTTCGCTGGTTCGTTGGTTCGTTGGTTCGTTGGTTCGTTGGTTCGTTGGTTCGTTGGTTCGTCGGTTCGTTGGTTCGTTGGTTCGTTGGTTCGTTGGTTCGTTGGTTCGTTGGTTCGTTGGTTCGTTGGTTCGTTGGTTCGTTGGTTCGTTGGTTCGTTGGTTCGTTGGTTCGTTGGTTCGTTGGTCCGTTGGTTCGTTGGTCCGTTGGTTCGTTGGTTCGTTGGTTCGTTGGTTCGTTGGTTCGTTGGATCGTTGGTTCGTTGGTTCGTTGGTTCGTTGGTTCGTTGGTTCGTCGGTTCGTTGGTTCGTTGGTTCGTTGGTTCGTTGGTTCGTTGGTTCGTTGGTTCGTTGGTTCGTTGGTTCGTTGGTTCGTTGGTTCGCTGGCTCGTTGGTTCGTTGGTTCGTTGGTTCGTTGGTTCGTTGGTTCGTTGGTTCGTTGGTTCGTTGGTTCGTTTGTTTCTTTGTTTCTTTCTTTCTTTGTTCGTTTGTTCGTTTGTTCGTTGGTTCGTTTGTTCGTTTGTTCGCTGGTTCGTTGGTTCGTTGGTTCGTTGGTTCGTTGGTTCGTTGGTTCGTTGGTTCGTTGGTTCGTTGGTTCGTTGGTTCGTTGATTCGTTGGTTCGTTGGTTCGTTGGTTCGTTGGTTCGTTGGTTCGTTGGTTCGTTGGTTCGTTGGTTCGTTGGTTCGTTGGTTCGTTGGTTCGTTGGTTCGTTGGTTCGTTGATTCGTTGGTTCGTTGGTTCGGTGGTTCGTTGGTTCGTTGGTTCGTTGGTTCGTTCGTTCGTTGGTTCGTTGGTTCGTTGGTTCGTTGGTTCGTTGGTTCTTTGGTTCGTTGGTTCGTTGGTTCGTTGGTTCGTTGGTTCGTTGGTTCGTTGGTTCGTTTGTTTCTTTGTTCGTTTGTTCGTTTGTTCGTTGGTTCGTTTGTTCGTTTGTTCGCTGGTTCGTTGGTTCGTTGGTTCGTTGGTTCGTTGGTTCGTTGGTTCGTTGGTTCGTTGGTTCGTTGGTTCGTTGGTTCGTTGGTCCGTTGGTTCGTTGGTTCGTTGGTTCGTTGGTTCGTTGGTTCGTTGGTTCGTTGGTTCGTTGGTTCGTTGGTTCGTTGGTTCGTTGGTTCGTTGGTTCGTTGGTTCGTTGGTTCGTTTGTTTCTTTGTTTCTTTCTTTCTTTGTTCGTTTGTTCGTTTGTTCGTTGGTTCGTTTGTTCGTTTGTTCGCTGGTTCGTTGGTTCGTTGGTTCGTTGGTTCGTTGGTTCGTTGGTTCGTTGGTTCGTTGGTTCGTTGGTTCGTTGGTTCGTTGGTTCGTTGGTTCGTTGGTTCGTTGGTTCGTTGGTTCGTTGGTTCGTTGGTTCGTTGGTTCGTTGGTTCGTTTGTTTCTTTGTTTCTTTCTTTCTTTGTTCGTTTGTTCGTTTGTTCGTTGGTTCGTTTGTTCGTTTGTTCGCTGGTTCGTTGGTTCGTTGGTTCGTTGGTTCGTTGGTTCGTTGGTTCGTTGGATCGTTGGTTAGTTGGTTCGTTGTTTCGTTTGTTTCTTTGTTTCTTTCTTTCTTTGTTCGTTTGTTCGTTTGTTCGTTGGTTCGTTTGTTCGTTTCTTCGCTGGTTCGTTGGTTCGTTGGTTCGTTGGTTCGTTGGTTCGTTGGTTCGTTGGTTCGTTGGTTCGTTGGTTCGTTGGTTCGTTGGTTCGTTGATTCGTTGGTTCGTTGGTTCGGTGGTTCGTTGGTTCGTTGGTTCGTTGGTTCGTTGGTTCGTTGGTTCGTTGGTTCGTTGGTTCGTTGGTTCGTTGGTTCTTTGGTTCTTTGTTTCTTTCTCTCTTTGTTCGTTTGTTTGTTCGTTCGTTTGTTCGTTTTTTTGTTGGTTCGTTGGTTCGTTGGTTCGTTGGTTCGTTGGTTCGTTGGTTCGTTGGTTCGTTTGATCTTTGGTTCGTTGGTTCGTTGGATCGTTGGTTCGTTGGTTCGTAGGTTCGTTGGTTCGTTGGTTCGTTGGTTCGTTGGTTCGTTGGTTCGTTGGTTCGTTGGTTCGTTGGTTCGTTGGTTCGTTTGTTTCTTTGTTTCTTTCTTTCTTTGTTCGTTTGTTCGTTTGTTCGCTGGTTCGTTGGTTCGTTGGTTCGTTGGTTCGTTGGTTCGTTGGTTCGTTGGTTCGTTGGTTCGTTGGTTCGTTGATTCGTTGGTTCGTTGGTTCGGTGGTTCGTTGGTTCGTTGGTTCGTTGGTTCGTTGGTTCGTTGGTTCGTTGGTTCGTTGGTTCGTTGGTTCGTTGGTTCGTTGGTCCGTTTGCTTCTATGTTTCTTTCTTTCTTTGTTCGTTGGTTCGTTGGTTCGTTGGTTCGTTGGTTCGTTGGTTCGTTGGTTCGTTGGTTCGTTTGTTCGTTTGTTCGTTGGTTCGTTGGTTCGTTGTTTCGTTGGTTCGTTGGTTCGTTGGTTCGTTGGTTCGTTGGTTCGTTGGTTCGTTGGTTCGTTGGTTCGTTGGTTCGTTGGTTCGTAGGTTCGTTGGTTCGTTTGTTCGTTGGTTCGTTGGTTCGTTGGTGCGTTGGTTCGTTGGTTCGTTGGTTCGTTGGGTCGTTGGTTCGTTGGTTCGTTGGTTCGTTGGTTCGTTGGTTCGTTGGTTCGTTGGTTCGTTTGATTCTTTATTTCTTTCTTTCTTTTTTCGTTTGTTCGTTTGTTCGTTGGT
This sequence comes from Andrena cerasifolii, assembly GCF_050908995.1. Classification (NCBI taxonomy): domain Eukaryota; kingdom Metazoa; phylum Arthropoda; class Insecta; order Hymenoptera; family Andrenidae; genus Andrena; species Andrena cerasifolii. The sequence continues at coordinate 11,939 of NW_027485285.1, read as the reverse complement.
TCGTTTGTTCGTTTGTTCGCTGGTTCGTTGGTTCGTTGATTCGTTGGTTCGTTGGTTCGTTGGTTCGTTTGTTCGTTGGTTCGTTGGTTCGTTGGTTCGTTGGTTCGTTGGTTCGTTGGTTCGTTGGTTCGTTGGTTCGTTGGTTCGTTTGCTTCTTTGTTTCTTTCTTTCTTTGTTCGTTTGTTTGTTCGTTCGTTTGTTCGTTTTTTCGTTGGTTCGTTGATTCGTTGGTTCGTTGGTTCGTTGGTTCGTTGGTTCGTTGGTTCGTTTGATCGTTGGTTCGTTGGTTCGTTGGATCGTTGGTTCGTTGGTTCGATGGTTCGTTGGTTCGTTGGTTCGTTGGTTCGTTGGTTCGTTGGTTCGTTGGTTCGTTGGTTCGTTGGTTCGTTTGTTTCTTTGTTTCTTTCTTTCTTTGTTCGTTTGTTCGTTTGTTCGCTGGTTCGTTGGTTCGTTGGTTCGTTGGTTCGTTGGTTCGTTGGTTCGTTGGTTCGTTGGTTCGTTGGTTCGTTGATTCGTTGGTTCGTTGGTTCGGTGGTTCGTTGGTTCGTTGGTTCGTTGGTTCGTTGGTTCGTTGGTTCGTTGGTTCGTTGGTTCGTTGGTTCGTTGGTTCGTTTGCTTCTTTGTTTCTTTCTTTCTTTGTTCGTTTGTTTGTTTGTTCGTTTGTTCGTTGGTTCGTTGGTTCGTTGGTTCGTTGGTTCGTTGGTTCGTTGGTTCGTTGGTTCGTTGGTTCGTTTGTTCGTTTGTTCGTTGGTTCGTTGGTTCGTTGGTTCGTTGGTTCGTTTGTTCGTTGGTTCGTTGGTTCGTTGGTTCGTTGGTTCGTTGGTTCGTTGGTTCGTTGGTTCGTGGGTTCGTTTGTTCGTTGGTTCGTTGGTTCGTTGGTTCGTTGGTTCGTTGGTTCGTTGGTTCGTTGGTTCGTTGGTTCGTTGGTTCGTTGGTTCGCTGGCTCGTTGGTTCGTTGGTTCGTTGGTTCGTTGGTTCGTTGGTTCGTTGGTTCGTTGGTTCGTTGGTTCGTTTGTTTCTTTGTTTCTTTCTTTCTTTGTTCGTTTGTTCGTTTGTTCGTTGGTTCGTTTGTTCGTTTGTTCGCTGGTTCGTTGGTTCGTTGGTTCGTTGGTTCGTTGGTTCGTTGGTTCGTTGGTTCGTTGGTTCGTTGGTTCGTTGGTTCGTTGATTCGTTGGTTCGTTGGTTCGTTGGTTCGTTGGTTCGTTGGTTCGTTGGTTCGTTGGTTCGTTGGTTCGTTGGTTCGTTTGTTTCTTTGTTTCTTTCTTTCTTTGTTCGTTTGTTCGTTTGTTCGTTGGTTCGTTTGTTCGTTTGTTCGCTGGTTCGTTGGTTCGTTGGTTCGTTGGTTCGTTGGTTCGTTGGTTCGTTGGATCGTTGGTTAGTTGGATCGTAGTTTCGTTTGTTTCTTTGTTTCTTTCTTTCTTTGTTCGTTTGTTCGTTTGTTCGTTGGTTCGTTTGTTCGTTTCTTCGCTGGTTCGTTGGTTCGTTGGTTCGTTGGTTCGTTGGTTCGTTGGTTCGTTGGTTCGTTGGTTCGTTGGTTCGTTGGTTCGTTGGTTCGTTGGTTCGTTGGTTCGTTGGTTCGTTGGTTCGTTGGTTCGTTGGTTCGTTGGTTCGTTGGTTCGTTGGTTCGTTGGTTCGTTGGTTCGTTTGTTTCTTTGTTTCTTTCTTTCTTTGTTCGTTTGTTCGTTTGTTCGTTGGTTCGTTTGTTCGTTTGTTCGCTGGTTCGTTGGTTCGTTGGTTCGTTGGTTCGTTGGTTCGTTGGTTCGTTGGATCGTTGGTTAGTTGGTTCGTTGTTTCGTTTGTTTCTTTGTTTCTTTCTTTCTTTGTTCGTTTGTTCGTTTGTTCGTTGGTTCGTTTGTTCGTTTCTTCGCTGGTTCGTTGGTTCGTTGGTTCGTTGGTTCGTTGGTTCGTTGGTTCGTTGGTTCGTTGGTTCGTTGGTTCGTTTGTTCGTTTGTTCGCTGGTTCGTTGGTTCGTTGGTTCGTTGGTTCGTTGGTTCGTTGGTTCGTTGGATCGTTGGTTAGTTGGTTCGTTGTTTCGTTTGTTTCTTTGTTTCTTTCTTTCTTTGTTCGTTTGTTCGTTTGTTCGTTGGTTCGTTTGTTCGTTTCTTCGCTGGTTCGTTGGTTCGTTGGTTCGTTGGTTCGTTGGTTCGTTGGTTCGTTGGTTCGTTGGTTCGTTGGTTCGTTGGTTCGTTGGTTCGTTGATTCGTTGGTTCGTTGGTTCGGTGGTTCGTTGGTTCGTTGGTTCGTTGGTTCGTTGGTTCGTTGGTTCGTTGGTTCGTTGGTTCGTTGGTTCGTTGGTTCTTTGGTTCTTTGTTTCTTTCTCTCTTTGTTCGTTTGTTTGTTCGTTCGTTTGTTCGTTTTTTTGTTGGTTCGTTGGTTCGTTGGTTCGTTGGTTCGTTGGTTCGTTGGTTCGTTGGTTCGTTTGATCTTTGGTTCGTTGGTTCGTTGGATCGTTGGTTCGTTGGTTCGTAGGTTCGTTGGTTCGTTGGTTCGTTGGTTCGTTGGTTCGTTGGTTCGTTGGTTCGTTGGTTCGTTGGTTCGTTGGTTCGTTTGTTTCTTTGTTTCTTTCTTTCTTTGTTCGTTTGTTCGTTTGTTCGCTGGTTCGTTGGTTCGTTGGTTCGTTGGTTCGTTGGTTCGTTGGTTCGTTGGTTCGTTGGTTCGTTGGTTCGTTGATTCGTTGGTTCGTTGGTTCGGTGGTTCGTTGGTTCGTTGGTTCGTTGGTTCGTTGGTTCGTTGGTTCGTTGGTTCGTTGGTTCGTTGGTTCGTTGGTTCGTTGGTCCGTTTGCTTCTATGTTTCTTTCTTTCTTTGTTCGTTGGTTCGTTGGTTCGTTGGTTCGTTGGTTCGTTGGTTCGTTGGTTCGTTGGTTCGTTTGTTCGTTTGTTCGTTGGTTCGTTGGTTCGTTGTTTCGTTGGTTCGTTGGTTCGTTGGTTCGTTGGTTCGTTGGTTCGTTGGTTCGTTGGTTCGTTGGTTCGTAGGTTCGTTGGTTCGTTTGTTCGTTGGTTCGTTGGTTCGTTGGTGCGTTGGTTCGTTGGTTCGTTGGTTCGTTGGGTCGTTGGTTCGTTGGTTCGTTGGTTCGTTGGTTCGTTGGTTCGTTGGTTCGTTGGTTCGTTTGATTCTTTATTTCTTTCTTTCTTTTTTCGTTTGTTCGTTTGTTCGTTGGTTCGTTTGTTCGTTTGTTCGCTGGTTCGTTGGTTCGTTGATTCGTTGGTTCGTTGGTTCGTTGGTTCGTTGGTTCGTTTGTTCGTTGGTTCGTTGGTTCGTTGGTTCGTTGGTTCGTTGGTTCGTTGGTTCGTTGGTTCGTTGGTTCGTTGGTTCGTTTGCTTCTTTGTTTCTTTCTTTCTTTGTTCGTTTGTTTGTTTGTTCGTTGGTTCGTTTGTTCGTTTCTTCGCTGGTTCGTTGGTTCGTTGGTTCGTTGGTTCGTTGGTTCGTTGGTTCGTTGGTTCGTTGGTTCGTTGATTCGTTGGTTCGTTGGTTCGGTGGTTCGTTGGTTCGTTGGTTCGTTGGTTCGTTCGTTCGTTGGTTCGTTGGTTCGTTGGTTCGTTGGTTCGTTGGTTCTTTGGTTCGTTGGTTCGTTGGTTCGTTGGTTCGTTGGTTCGTTGGTTCGTTGGTTCGTTTGTTTCTTTGTTCGTTTGTTCGTTTGTTCGTTGGTTCGTTTGTTCGTTTGTTCGCTGGTTCGTTGGTTCGTTGGTTCGTTGGTTCGTTGGTTCGTTGGTTCGTTGGTTCGTTGGTTCGTTGGTTCGTTGGTTCGTTGGTCCGTTGGTTCGTTGGTTCGTTGGTTCGTTGGTTCGTTGGTTCGTTGGTTCGTTGGTTCGTTGGTTCGTTGGTTCGTTGGTTCGTTGGTTCGTTGGTTCGTTGGTTCGTTTGTTTCTTTGTTTCTTTCTTTCTTTGTTCGTTTGTTCGTTTGTTCGTTGGTTCGTTTGTTCGTTTGTTCGCTGGTTCGTTGGTTCGTTGGTTCGTTGGTTCGTTGGTTCGTTGGTTCGTTGGTTCGTTGGTTCGTTGGTTCGTTGGTTCGTTGGTTCGTTGGTTCGTTGGTTCGTTGGTTCGTTGGTTCGTTGGTTCGTTGGTTCGTTGGTTCGTTGGTTCGTTGGTTCGTTGGTTCGTTGGTTCGTTGGTTCGTTTGTTTCTTTGTTTCTTTCTTTCTTTGTTCGTTTGTTCGTTTGTTCGTTGGTTCGTTTGTTCGTTTGTTCGCTGGTTCGTTGGTTCGTTGGTTCGTTGGTTCGTTGGTTCTTTGGTTCGTTGGATCGTTGGTTAGTTGGTTCGTTGGTTCGTTGTTTCGTTTGTTTCTTTGTTTCTTTCTTTCTTTGTTCGTTTGTTCGTTTGTTCGTTGGTTCGTTTGTTCGTTTCTTCGCTGGTTCGTTGGTTCGTTGGTTCGTTGGTTCGTTGGTTCGTTGGTTCGTTGGTTCGTTGGTTCGTTGGTTCGTTTGTTCGTTTGTTCGCTGGTTCGTTGGTTCGTTGGTTCGTTGGTTCGTTGGTTCGTTGGTTCGTTGGATCGTTGGTTAGTTGGTTCGTTGTTTCGTTTGTTTCTTTGTTTCTTTCTTTCTTTGTTCGTTTGTTCGTTTGTTCGTTGGTTCGTTTGTTCGTTTCTTCGCTGGTTCGTTGGTTCGTTGGTTCGTTGGTTCGTTGGTTCGTTGGTTCGTTGGTTCGTTGGTTCGTTGGTTCGTTGGTTCGTTGGTTCGTTGATTCGTTGGTTCGTTGGTTCGGTGGTTCGTTGGTTCGTTGGTTCGTTGGTTCGTTGGTTCGTTGGTTCGTTGGTTCGTTGGTTCGTTGGTTCGTTGGTTCTTTGGTTCTTTGTTTCTTTCTCTCTTTGTTCGTTTGTTTGTTCGTTCGTTTGTTCGTTTTTTTGTTGGTTCGTTGGTTCGTTGGTTCGTTGGTTCGTTGGTTCGTTGGTTCGTTGGTTCGTTTGATCTTTGGTTCGTTGGTTCGTTGGATCGTTGGTTCGTTGGTTCGTAGGTTCGTTGGTTCGTTGGTTCGTTGGTTCGTTGGTTCGTTGGTTCGTTGGTTCGTTGGTTCGTTGGTTCGTTGGTTCGTTTGTTTCTTTGTTTCTTTCTTTCTTTGTTCGTTTGTTCGTTTGTTCGCTGGTTCGTTGGTTCGTTGGTTCGTTGGTTCGTTGGTTCGTTGGTTCGTTGGTTCGTTGGTTCGTTGGTTCGTTGATTCGTTGGTTCGTTGGTTCGGTGGTTCGTTGGTTCGTTGGTTCGTTGGTTCGTTGGTTCGTTGGTTCGTTGGTTCGTTGGTTCGTTGGTTCGTTGGTTCGTTGGTCCGTTTGCTTCTATGTTTCTTTCTTTCTTTGTTCGTTGGTTCGTTGGTTCGTTGGTTCGTTGGTTCGTTGGTTCGTTGGTTCGTTGGTTCGTTTGTTCGTTTGTTCGTTGGTTCGTTGGTTCGTTGTTTCGTTGGTTCGTTGGTTCGTTGGTTCGTTGGTTCGTTGGTTCGTTGGTTCGTTGGTTCGTTGGTTCGTAGGTTCGTTGGTTCGTTTGTTCGTTGGTTCGTTGGTTCGTTGGTGCGTTGGTTCGTTGGTTCGTTGGTTCGTTGGGTCGTTGGTTCGTTGGTTCGTTGGTTCGTTGGTTCGTTGGTTCGTTGGTTCGTTGGTTCGTTGGTTCGTTTGATTCTTTATTTCTTTCTTTCTTTTTTCGTTTGTTCGTTTGTTCGTTGGTTCGTTTGTTCGTTTGTTCGCTGGTTCGTTGGTTCGTTGATTCGTTGGTTCGTTGGTTCGTTGGTTCGTTGGTTCGTTTGTTCGTTGGTTCGTTGGTTCGTTGGTTCGTTGGTTCGTTGGTTCGTTGGTTCGTTGGTTCGTTGGTTCGTTGGTTCGTTTGCTTCTTTGTTTCTTTCTTTCTTTGTTCGTTTGTTTGTTCGTTCGTTTGTTCGTTTTTTCGTTGGTTCGTTGGTTCGTTGGTTCGTTGGTTCGTTGGTTCGTTGGTTCGTTGGTTCGTTTGATCGTTGGTTCGTTGGTTCGTTGGATCGTTGGTTCGTTGGTTCGATGGTTCGTTGGTTCGTTGGTTCGTTGGTTCGTTGGTTCGTTGGTTCGTTGGTTCGTTGGTTCGTTGGTTCGTTTGTTTCTTTGTTTCTTTCTTTCTTTGTTCGTTTGTTCGTTTGTTCGCTGGTTCGTTGGTTCGTTGGTTCGTTGGTTCGTTGGTTCGTTGGTTCGTTGGTTCGTTGGTTCGTTGGTTCGTTGATTCGTTGGTTCGTTGGTTCGGTGGTTCGTTGGTTCGTTGGTTCGTTGGTTCGTTGGTTCGTTGGTTCGTTGGTTCGTTGGTTCGTTGGTTCGTTGGTTCGTTTGCTTCTTTGTTTCTTTCTTTCTTTGTTCGTTTGTTTGTTTGTTCGTTTGTTCGTTGGTTCGTTGGATCGTTGGTTCGTTGGTTCGATGGTTCGTTGGTTCGTTGGTTCGTTGGTTCGTTGGTTCGTTGGTTCGTTGGTTCGTTGGTTCGTTGGTTCGTTGGTTCGTTGGTTCGTTTGTTTCTTTGTTTCTTTCTTTCTTTGTTCGTTTGTTCGTTTGTTCGCTGGTTCGTTGGTTCGTTGGTTCGTTGGTTCGTTGGTTCGTTGGTTCGTTGGTTCGTTGGTTCGTTGGTTCGTTGATTCGTTGGTTCGTTGGTTCGGTGGTTCGTCGGTTCGTTGGTTCGTTGGTTCGTTGGTTCGTTGGTTCGTTGGTTCGTTGGTTCGTTGGTTCGTTGGTTCGTTGGTTCGTTTGCTTCTTTGTTTCTTTCTTTCTTTGTTCGTTTGTTTGTTTGTTCGTTTGTTCGTTGGTTCGATGGTTCGTTGGTTCGTTGGTTCGTTGGTTCGTTGGTTCGTTGGTTCGTTTGTTCGTTTGTTCGTTGGTTCGTTGGTTCGTTGGTTCGTTGGTTCGTTGGTTCGTTGGTTCGTTGGTTCGTTGGTTCGTTGGTTCGTTGGTTCGTTGGTTCGTTGGTTCGTTTGTTCGTTGGTTCGTTGGTTCGTTGGTTCGTTGGTTCGTTGGTTCGTTGGTTCGTTGGTTCGTTGGTTCGTTGGTTCGTTGGTTCGTTGGTTCGTTGGTTCGTTGGTTCGTTGGTTCGTTGGTTCGTTGGTTCGTTGATTCGTTGGTTCGTTGGTTCGGTGGTTCGTCGGTTCGTTGGTTCGTTGGTTCGTTGGTTCGTTGGTTCGTTGGTTCGTTGGTTCGTTGGTTCGTTGGTTCGTTGGTTCGTTTGCTTCTTTGTTTCTTTCTTTCTTTGTTCGTTTGTTTGTTTGATCGTTGGTTCGTTGGTTCGTTGGATCGTTGGATCGTTGGTTCGATGGTTCGTTGGTTCGTTGGTTCGTTGGTTCGTTGGTTCGTTGGTTCGTTGGTTCGTTGGTTCGTTGGTTCGTTGGTTCGTTTGTTTCTTTGTTTCTTTCTTTCTTTGTTCGTTTGTTCGTTTGTTCGCTGGTTCGTTGGTTCGTTGGTTCGTTGGTTCGTTGGTTCGTTGGTTCGTTGGTTCGTTGGTTCGTTGGTTCGTTGATTCGTTGGTTCGTTGGTTCGGTGGTTCGTTGGTTCGTTGGTTCGTTGGTTCGTTGGTTCGTTGGTTCGTTGGTTCGTTGGTTCGTTGGTTCGTTGGTTCGTTTGCTTCTTTGTTTCTTTCTTTCTTTGTTCGTTTGTTTGTTTGTTCGTTTGTTCGTTGGTTCGTTGGTTCGTTGGTTCGTTGGTTCGTTGGTTCGTTGGTTCGTTGGTTCGTTGGTTCGTTTGTTCGTTTGTTCGTTGGTTCGTTGGTTCGTTGGTTCGTTGGTTCGTTGGTTCGTTGGTTCGTTGGTTCGTTGGTTCGTTGGTTCGTTGGTTCGTTGGTTCGTTGGTTCGTTTGTTCGTTGGTTCGTTGGTTCGTTGGTTCGTTGGTTCGTTGGTTCGTTGGTTCGTTGGTTCGTTGGTTCGTTGGTTCGTTGGTTCGTTGGTTCGTTGGTTCGTTGGTTCGTTGGTTCGTTGGTTCGTTTGATTCTTTATTTCTTTCTTTCTTTTTTCGTTTGTTCGTTTGTTCGTTGGTTCGTTTGTTCGTTTGTTCGCTGGTTCGTTGGTTCGTTGATTCGTTGGTTCGTTGGTTCGTTGGTTCGTTTGTTCGTTGGTTCGTTGGTTCGTTGATTCGTTGGTTCGTTGGTTCGGTGGTTCGTTGGTTCGTTGGTTCGTTGGTTCGTTGGTTCGTTGGTTCGTTGGTTCGTTTGTTCGTTGGTTCGTTTGTTCGTTTGTTCGCTGGTTCGTTGGTTCGTTGATTCGTTGGTTCGATGGTTCGTTGGTTCGTTGGTTCGTTGGTTCGTTGGTTCGTTGGTTCGTTTGTTCGTTGGTTCGTTGGTTCGTTGGTTCGTTGGTTCGTTGGTTCGTTGGTTCGTTGGTTCGTTGTTTCGTTGGTTCGTTGGTTCGTTGGTTCGTTGGTTCGTTGGTTCGTTGGTTCGTTGGTTCGTTGGTTCGTTGGTTCGTTGGTTCGTTGGTTCGTTGGTTCGTTGGTTCGTTGGTTCGTTTGTTTCTTTGTTTCTTTCTTTCTTTGTTCGTTTGTTCGTTTGTTCGTTGGTTCGTTTGTTCGTTGGTTCGTTTGTTCGTTGGTTCGTTGGTTCGTTGGTTCGTTGGTTCGTTGGTTCGTTGGTTCGTTGGTTCGTTGGTTCGTTGGTTCGTTGGTTCGTTGGTTCGTTGGTTCGTTGGTTCGTTGGTTCGTTGGTTCGTTGGTTCGTTTGATTCTTTATTTCTTTCTTTCTTTTTTCGTTTGTTCGTTTGTTCGTTGGTTCGTTTGTTCGTTTGATCGTTGGTTCGTTGGTTCGTTGGATCGTTGGATCGTTGGTTCGATGGTTCGTTGGTTCGTTGGTTCGTTGGTTCGTTGGTTCGTTGGTTCGTTGGTTCGTTGGTTCGTTGGTTCGTTGGTTCGTTTGTTTCTTTGTTTCTTTCTTTCTTTGTTCGTTTGTTCGTTTGTTCGCTGGTTCGTTGGTTCGTTGGTTCGTTGGTTCGTTGGTTCGTTGGTTCGTTGGTTCGTTGGTTCGTTGGTTCGTTGATTCGTTGGTTCGTTGGTTCGGTGGTTCGTTGGTTCGTTGGTTCGTTGGTTCGTTGGTTCGTTGGTTCGTTGGTTCGTTGGTTCGTTGGTTCGTTGGTTCGTTTGCTTCTTTGTTTCTTTCTTTCTTTGTTCGTTTGTTTGTTTGTTCGTTTGTTCGTTGGTTCGTTGGTTCGTTGGTTCGTTGGTTCGTTGGTTCGTTGGTTCGTTGGTTCGTTGGTTCGTTTGTTCGTTTGTTCGTTGGTTCGTTGGTTCGTTGGTTCGTTGGTTCGTTGGTTCGTTGGTTCGTTGGTTCGTTGGTTCGTTGGTTCGTTGGTTCGTTGGTTCGTTGGTTCGTTTGTTCGTTGGTTCGTTGGTTCGTTGGTTCGTTGGTTCGTTGGTTCGTTGGTTCGTTGGTTCGTTGGTTCGTTGGTTCGTTGGTTCGTTGGTTCGTTGGTTCGTTGGTTCGTTGGTTCGTTGGTTCGTTGGTTCGTTGGTTCGTTGGTTCGTTGGTTCGTTGGTTCGTTGGTTCGTTGGTTCGTTGGTTCGTTGGTTCGTTGGTTCGTTGGTTCGTTGGTTCGTTGGTTCGTTTGTTTCTTTATTTCTTTCTTTCTTTTTTCGTTTGTTCGTTTGTTCGTTGGTTCGTTTGTTCGTTTGTTCGCTGGTTCGTTGGTTCGTTGATTCGTTGGTTCGTTGGTTCGCTGGTTCGTTGGTTCGTTGGTTCGTTGGTTCGTTGGTTCGTTTGTTTCTTTGTCTGTTTCTTTGTTTCTTTCTTTGTTCGTTTGTTCGTTTGTTCGTTGGTTCGTTGGTTCGTTGGTTCGTTTGTTCGTTGGATCGTTTGTTCGTTGGTTCGCTGGTTCGTTGGTTCGTTGGTTCGTTGGTTCGTTGGTTCGTTGGTTCGTTGGTTCGTTGGTTCGTTGGTTCGTTGGTTCGTTGGTTCGTTGGTTCGTTGGTTCGTTGGTTCGTTGGTTCGTTGGTTCGTTGGTTCGTTGGTTCGTTGGTTCGTTGGTTCGTTGGTTCGTTGGTTCGTTGGTTCGTTGGTTCGTTGGTTCGTTGGTTCGTTGGTTCGTTGGTTCGTTGGTTCGTTGGTTCGTTTGTTCGTTTGTTCGTTGGTTCGTTGGTTCGTTGGTTCGTTGGTTCGTTGGTTCGTTGGTTCGTTGGTTCGTTGGTTCGTTGGTTCGTTGGTTCGTTGGTTCGTTTGTTCGTTTGTTCGTTGGTTCGTTGGTTCGTTGGTTCGTTGGTTCGTTGGTTCGTTGGTTCGTTGGTTCGTTGGTTCGTGGGTTCGTTTGTTCGTTGGTTCGTTGGTTCGTTGGTTCGTTGGTTCGTTGGTTCGTTGGTTCGTTGGTTCGTTGGTTCGTTGGTTCGTTGGTTCGCTGGCTCGTTGGTTCGTTGGTTCGTTGGTTCGTTGGTTCGTTGGTTCGTTGGTTCGTTGGTTCGTTGGTTCGTTGGTTCGTTGGTTCGTTGGTTCGTTGGTTCGTTGGTTCGTTGGTTCGTTTGTTTCTTTGTTCGTTTGTTCGTTTGTCGTTGGTTCGTTTGTTCGTTTGTTCGCTGGTTCGTTGGTTCGTTGGTTCGTTGGTTCGTTGGTTCGTTGGTTCGTTGGTTCGTTGGTTCGTTGGTTCGCTGGTTCGTTGGTTCGTTGGTTCGTTGGTTCGTTGGTTCGTTGGTTCGTTGGTTCGTTGGTCCGTTGGTTCGTTGGTTCGTTGGTTCGTTGGTTCGTTGGTTCGTTGGTTCGTTGGTTCGTTGGTTCGTTGGTTCGTTGGTTCGTTGGTTCGTTGGTTCGTTGGTTCGTTGGTTCGCTGGTTCGTTGGTTCTTTGGTTCGTTGCTTCGTTGGTTCGTTGGTTCGTTGGTTCGTTGGTTCGTTTGTTCGTTTGTTCGTTTGTTCGTTTGTTCGTTTGTTCGTTTGTTCGCTGGTTCGTTGGTTGGTTGGTTCGTTGTTTCGTTGGTTCGTTGGTTCGTCGGTTCGTTGGTTCGTTGGTTCGTTGGTTCGTTGGTTCGTTGGTTCGTTGGTTCGTTGGTTCGTTGGTTCCTTGGTTCGTTGGTTCGTTGGTTCGTTGGTTCGTTGGTTCGTTGGTTCGTTGGTTCGTTGGTTCGATGGTTCGTTGGTTCGTTCGTTCGTTGGTTCGTTGGTTCGTTGGTTCGTTGGTTCGTTGGTTCGTTGGTTCGTTGGTTCGTTTGTTTCTTTGTTCGTTTGTTCGTTTGTCGTTGGTTCGTTTGTTCGTTTGTTCGCTGGTTCGTTGGTTCGTTGGTTCGTTGGTTCGTTGGTTCGTTGGTTCGTTGGTTCGTTGGTTCGTTGGTTCGCTGGTTCGTTGGTTCGTTGGTTCGTTGGTTCGTTGGTTCGTTGGTTCGTTGGATCGTTGGTCCGTTGGTTCGTTGGTTCGTTGGTTCGTTGGTTCGTTGGTTCGTTGGTTCGTTGGTTCGCTGGTTCGTTGGTTCGTTGGTTCGTTGGTTCGTTGGATCGTTGGTCCGTTGGTTCGTTGGTTCGTTGGTTCGTTGGTTCGTTGGTTCGTTGGTTCGTTGGTTCGTTGGTTCGTTGGTTCGTTGGTTCGTTGGTTCGTTGGTTCGTTTGATTCTTTATTTCTTTCTTTCTTTTTTCGTTTGTTCGTTTGTTCGTTGGTTCGATTGTTCGTTTGTTCGCTGGTTCGTTGGTTCGTTGATTCGTTGGTTCGTTGGTTCGTTGGTTCGTTTGTTCGTTGGTTCGTTGGTTCGTTGGTTCGTTGGTTCGTTGGTTCGTTGGTTCGTTGGTTCGTTGGTTCGTTGGTTCGTTGGTTCGTTGGTTCGTTGGTTCGTTGGTTCGTTGGTTCGTTGGTTCGTTGGTTCGTTGGTTCGTTGGTTCGTTGGTTCGTTGGTTCGTTTGATTCTTTATTTCTTTCTTTCTTTTTTCGTTTGTTCGTTTGTTCGTTGGTTCGTTTGTTCGTTTGTTCGCTGGTTCGTTGGTTCGTTGATTCGTTGGTTCGTTGGTTCGTTGGTTCGTTTGTTCGTTGGTTCGTTGGTTCGTTGGTTCGTTGGTTCGTTGGTTCGTTGG
>NW_027485284.1:0-44217 GCF_050908995.1 Andrena cerasifolii | reverse complement strand
AGAGCGAGAAGTGGTGCAGAAGTTTCGAGACAGTGACTGTTTATCGAAGAGGCGCAGAATTTTCGAACGCCTCTTGAAAGGCCTGCGCCTCTTATTTGCAACTTTAAGGCGATGCCCTTGAAGATGAAATCTAGTATAACCTCCTTCCACTTCATGTTCTCCTGATATATTGGCCACAATCTGGCGAAAATTTTCAGAAAGCACAAAATTGGCCTTTGTAACAGGAGAACATGCCGTCGTCAGAGATCTCACAAAGTAACGTCTCCGGAGAGCAAATCAAAGAGCGATAAGTGGCGCAGATGTTTCGAGACAGTGACTGTTTAACGAAGAGACGCAGAATTTTCGAACGCCTCTTGAAAGGCCTGCGCCTCTTATTTGCAACTTTAAAGCGATGCCTTTGAAGCTGAAATTTAGTATACCTCCTTCCACTTCATGTTCTCCTGACATATTGGCCACAATCTGGCCAAAATTTTCAGACTGCACAAAATTGGGCTTTGTAACAGGACAACATGCCGTCGACAGAGATGGCACAAAGTAACGTCTCCGGAGAGCAAATCAAAGGGCGAGAAGTGGCGTAGATGTTTCGAGACAGTGAACTGTTTAAAGAAGAGGCGCAGAATTTTCGAACGCCTCTTGAAAGGCCTGCGCCTCTTATTTGCAACTTTAAGGCGATGCCTTTGAAGCTGAAATTTAGTATACCTCCTTCCACTTCATGTTCTCCTGACATATTGGCCACAATCTGGCCAAAATTTTCAGACTGCACAAAATTGGGCTTTGTAACAGGACAACATGCCGTCGACAGAGATCTCACAAAGTAACGCCTCCGGAGAGCAAATCAAAGAGCGATAAGTGGCGCAGATGTTTCGAGACAGTGACTGCTTAACGAAGAGACGCAGAATTTTCGAACGCCCTCTTGAAAGGCCTGCGCCTCTTATTTGCAACTTTAAGGCGATGCCTTTGAAGCTGAAATTTAGTATACCTCCTTCCACTTCATGTTCTCCTGACATATTGGCCACAATCTGGCCAAAATTTTCAGACTGCACAAAATTGGGCTTTGTAACAGGACAACATGCCTTCGACAGAGATGGCACAATGTAACGTCTCCGGAGAGCAAATCAAAGAGCGAGAAGTGGCGCAGATGTTTCGAGACAGTGACTGTTTAACGAAGAGACGCAGAATTTTCGAACGCCTCTTGAAAGGCTTGCGCCTCTTATTTGCAACTTTAACGCGATGCCTTTTAAGCTGAAATTTAATATACCTCCTTCCACTTCCTGTTCTCCTGATATATTGGCCACAATCTGGCGAAAATTTTCAGAATGCACAAAATTGGGCTTTGTAACAGGACAACATGCCGTCGACAGAGATGGCACAAAGTAACGTCACCGGAGAGCAAATCAAAGAGCGAGAAGTGGCGCATATGTTTCGAGACAGTGACTGTTTAACGAAGAGACGCAGAATTTTCGAACGCCTCTTGAAAGGCTTGCGCCTCTTATTTGCAACTTTAACGCGATGCCTTTGAAGCTGAAATTTAATATACCTCTTTCCACTTCATGTTCTCCTGATATATTGGCCAAAATCAGGCGAAAATTTTCAGAATGCACATAATTGGGTTTTGTAACAGGAGAACATTCCGTCGACAGAGATGGCACAAAGTAACGTCTCCAGACAGCATATCAAAGAGCGAGAAGTGGTGCAGATGTTTCGAGACAGTGACTGTTAAACGAAGAGCCGCAGAATTTTCGAACGCCTCTTGAAAGGCCTGCGCCTCTTATTTGCAACTTTAAGGCGATGCCTTTGAAGCTGAAATCTAGTGTACCTCCTTCCACTTCATGTTCTCCTGATATATTGGCCAAAATCTGGCGAAAATTTTCAGAATGCACAAAATTGGGCTTTGTAACAGGACAACATGCCGTCGACAGAGATGGCACAAAGTAACGTCTCCGGAGAGCAAATCAAAGGGCGAGAAGTTGCGCAGATGTTTCGAGACAGTGACTGCTTAACGAAGAGGCGCAGAATTTTCGAACGCCTCTTGAAAGGCCTGCGCCTCTTATTTGCAACTTTAAGGCGATGCCTTTGAAGCTGAAATTTAATATACCTCCTTCCACTTCCTGTTCCCCTGATATATTGGCCAAAATCTGGCGAAAATTTTCAGAATGCACAAAATTGGGCTTTGTAACAGGACCACATGCCGTCGACAGAGATGGCACAAAGTAACGTCTCCGGAGAGCAAATCAAAGAGCGAGTAGTGGCGCAGATGTTTCGAGACAGTGACTGTTTAATGAAGAGACGCAGAATTTTGGAACGCCTCTTGAAAGGCCTGCGCCTCTTATTTGCAACTGTAAGGCGATGCCTTTGAAGCTGAAATTTAGTATACCTCCTTCCACTTCCTGTTCCCCTGATATATTGGCCAAAATCAGGCGAAAATTTTCAGAATTCACATAATTGTGTTTTGTAACAGGACAACATGCCGTCGACAAAGATGGCACAAAGTAACGTCTCCGGAGAGCAAATCAAAGGGCGAGAAGTGGCGTAGATGTTTCGAGACAGTGACTGCTTAACGAAGAGGCGCAGAATTTTCGAACGCCTCTTGAAAGGCCTGCGCCTCTTATTTGCAACTTTAAGGCGATGCCTTTGAAACTGAAATTTAATATACCTCCTTCCACTTCCTGTTCCCCTGATATATTGGCCAAAATCTGGCGAAAATTTTCAGAATGCACAAAATTGGGCTTTGTAACAGGACAACATGCCGTCGACAGAGATGGCACAAAGTAACGTCTCCGGAGTGCAAATCAAAGAGCGAGAAGTGGCGCAGATGTTTCGAGACAGTGACTGTTTAACGAAGAGACGCAGAATTTTGGAACGCCTCTTGAAAGGCCTGCGCCTCTTATTTGCAACTTTAAGGCGATGCCTTTGAAGCTGAAATTTAATATACCTCCTTCCACATCGTGTTCCCCTGATATATTGGCCAAAATCTGGCGAAAATTTTCAGAATGCACAAAATTGGTCTTTGTAACAGGACAACATGCCGTCGACAGAGATGGCACAAAGTAACGTCTCCGGAGAGCAAATCAAAGAGCGAGAAGTGGCGCATATGTTTCGAGACAGTGACTGTTTAACGAAGAGACGCAGAATTTTCGAACGCCTCTTGAAAGGCCTGCGCCTCTTATTTGCAACTTTAAGGCGATGCCTTTGAAGCTGAAATCTAGTGTACCTCCTTCCACTTCATGTTCTCCTGATATATTGGCCAAAATCTGGCGAAAATTTTCAGAATGCACAAAATTGGGCTTTGTAATAGGACAACATGCCGTCGACAGAGATGGCACAAAGTAACGTCTCCGGAGAGCAAATCAAAGGGCGAGAAGTTGCGCAGATGTTTCGAGACAGTGACTGCTTAACGAAGAGACGCTGAATTTTCGAACGCCTCTTGAAAGGCCTGCGCCTCTTATTTGCAACTTTAAGGCGATGCCCTTGAAGATGAAATCTAGTGTACCTCCTTCCACTTCATGTTCTCCTGATATATTGGCCACAATCTGGCGAAAATTTTCAGAAAGCACAAAATTGGCCTTTGTAACAGGAGAACATGCCGTCGTCAGAGATCTCACAAAGTAACGTCTCCGGAGAGCAAATCAAAGAGCGATAAGTGGCGCCGATGTTTCGAGACAGTGACTGTTTAACGAAGAGACGCAGAATTTTCGAACGCCTCTTGAAAGGCCTGCGCCTCTTATTTGCAACTGTAAGGCGATACCTTTGAAGCTGAAATTTACTATACCTCCTTCCACTTCCTGTTCCCCTGATATATTGGCCAAAATCTGGCGAAAATTTTCAGACTGCACAAAATTGGGCTTTGTAACAGGACAACATGCCGTGGACAGAGATCTCACAAAGTAACGTCTCCGGAGAGCAAATCAAAGAGCGATAAGTGGCGCAGATGTTTCGAGACAGTGACTGTTTAACGAAGAGACGCAGAATTTTCGAACGCCTCTTGAAAGGCCTGCGCCTCTTATTTGCAACTTTAAGGCGATGCCTTTGAAGCTGAAATTTAGTATACCTCCTTCCACTTCATGTTCTCCTGACATATTGGCCACAATGTGGCCAAAATTTTCAGACTGCACAAAATTGGGCTTTGTAACAGGACAACATGCCTTCGACAGAGATGGCACAATGTAACGTCTCCGGAGAGCAAATCAAAGAGCGAGAAGTGGCGCAGATGTTTCGAGACAGTGACTGTTTAACGAAGAGACGCAGAATTTAGGAACGCCTCTTGAAAGGCCTGCGCCTCTTATTTGCAACTTTAAGGCGATGCCTTTGAAGCTGAAATCTAGTGTACCTCCTTCCACTTCATGTTCTCCTGATATATTGGCCAAAATCTGGCGAAAATTTTCAGAATGCACAAAATTGGGCTTTGTAACAGGACAACATGCCGTCGACAGAGATGGCACAAAGTAACGTCTCCGGAGAGCAAATCAAAGGGCGAGAAGTTGCGCAGATGTTTCGAGACAGTGACTGCTTAACGAAGAGGCGCAGAATTTTCGAACGCCTCTTGAAAGGCCTGCGCCTCTTATTTGCAACTTTAAGGCGATGCCTTTGAAGCTGAAATTTAATATACCTCTTTCCACTTCATGTTCTCCTGATATATTGGCCAAAATCTGGCGAAAATTTTCAGAATGCACAAAATTGGGCTTTGTAACAGGACAACATGCCGTCGACAGAGATGGCACAAAGTAACGTCTCCGGAGAGCAAATCAAAGGGCGAGAAGTTGCGCAGATGTTTCGAGACAGTGACTGTTTAACGAAGAGACGTAGAATTTTGGAACGCCTCTTGAAAGGCCTGCGCCTCTTATTTGCAACTGCAAGGCGATACCTTTGAAGCTGAAATTTAGTATACCTCCTTCCACTTCCTGTTCCCCTGATATATTGGCCAAAATCTGGCGAAAATTTTCAGAATGCACAAAATTGGGCTTTGTAACAGGACCACATGCCGTCGACAGAGATGGCACAAAGTAACGTCTCCGGAGAGCAAATCAAAGAGCGAGTAGTGGCGCAGATGTTTCGAGACAGTGACTGTTTAATGAAGAGACGCAGAATTTTGGAACGCCTCTTGAAAGGCCTGCGCCTCTTATTTGCAACTGTAAGGCGATGCCTTTGAAGCTGAAATTTAGTATACCTCCTTCCACTTCCTGTTCCCCTGATATATTGGCCAAAATCTGGCGAAAATTTTCAGAATGCACAAAATTGGGCTTTGTAACAGGACAACATGCCGTCGACAGAGATGGCACAAAGTAACGTCTCCGGAGAGCAAATCAAAGAGCGAGAAGTGGCGCAGATGTTTCGAGACAGTGACTGTTTAACGAAGAGACGCAGAATTTTGGAACGCCTCTTGAAAGGCCTGCGCCTCTTATTTGCAACTTTAAGGCGATGCCTTTGAAGCTGAAATTTAATATACCTCCTTCCACTTCCTGTTCCCCTGATATATTGGCCAAAATCTGGCGAAAATTTTCAGAATGCACAAAATTGGTCTTTGTAACAGGACAACATGCCGTCGACAGAGATGGCACAAAGTAACGTCTCCGGAGAGCAAATCAAAGAGCGAGAAGTGGCGCATATGTTTCGAGACAGTGACTGTTTAACGAAGAGACGCAGAATTTTCGAACGCCTCTTGAAAGGCCTGCGCCTCTTATTTGCAACTTTAAGGCGATGCCTTTGAAGCTGAAATCTAGTGTACCTCCTTCCACTTCATGTTCTCCTGATATATTGGCCAAAATCTGGCGAAAATTTTCAGAATGCACAAAATTGGGCTTTGTAACAGGACAACATGCCGTCGACAGAGATGGCACAAAGTAACGTCTCCGGAGAGCAAATCAAAGGGCGAGAAGTTGCGCAGATGTTTCGAGACAGTGACTGCTTAACGAAGAGACGCTGAATTTTCGAACGCCTCTTGAAAGGCCTGCGCCTCTTATTTGCAACTTTAAGACGATGCCCTTGAAGATGAAATCTAGTGTACCTCCTTCCACTTCATGTTCTCCTGATATATTGGCCAAAATCTGGCGAAAATTTTCAGAATGCACAAAATTGGGCTTTGTAACAGGAGAACATGCCGTCGTCAGAGATCTCACAAAGTAACGTCTCCGGAGAGCAAATCAAAGAGCGATAAGTGGCGCAGATGTTTCGAGACAGTGACTGTTTAACGAAGAGACGCAGAATTTTCGAACGCCTCTTGAAAGGCCTGCGCCTCTTATTTGCAACTTTAAGGCGATGCCTTTGAAGCTGAAATTTAGTATACCTCCTTCCACTTCATGTTCTCCTGACATATTGGCCACAATCTGGCCAAAATTTTCAGACTGCACAAAATTGGGCTTTGTAACAGGACAACATGCCGTCGACAGAGATGGCACAAAGTAACGTCTCCGGAGAGCAAATCAAAGAGCGAGAAGTGGCGCAGATGTTTCGAGACAGTGACTGTTTAACGAAGAGACGCAGAATTTTGGAACGCCTCTTGAAAGGCCTGCGCCTCTTATTTGCAACTTTAAGGCGAAGCCTTTGAAGCTGAAATTTATTATACCTCCTTCCACTTCCTGTTCTCCTGATATATTGGCCACAATCTGGCGAAAATTTTCAGAATGCACAAAATTGGGCTTTGTAACAGGACAACATGCCGTCGACAGAGATGGCACAAAGTAACGTCACCGGAGAGCAAATCAAAGAGCGAGAAGTGGCGCAGATGTTTCGAGACAGTGACTGTTTAACGAAGAGACGCAGAATTTTCGAACGCCTCTTGAAAGGCTTGCGCCTCTTATTTGCAACTTTAACGCGATGCCTTTGAAGCTGAAATTTAATATACCTCTTTCCACTTCATGTTCTCCTGATATATTGGCCAAAATCTGGCGAAAATTTTCAGAATGCACATAATTGTGTTTTGTAACAGGACAACATGCCGTCGACAAAGATGGCACAAAGTAACGTCTCCGGAGAGCAAATCAAAGGGCGAGAAGTGGCGTAGATGTTTCGAGACAGTGACTGCTTAACGAAGAGGCGCAGAATTTTCGAACGCCTCTTGAAAGGCCTGCGCCTCTTATTTGCAACTTTAAGGCGATGCCTTTGAAACTGAAATTTAATATACCTCCTTCCACTTCCTGTTCCCCTGATATATTGGCCAAAATCTGGCGAAAATTTTCGGAATGCACAAAATTGGGCTTTGTAACAGGACAACATGCCGTCGACAGATATGGCACAAAGTAACGTCTCCGGAGAGCAAATCAAAGAGCGAGAAGTGGCGCAGATGTTTCGAGACAGTGACTGTTTAACGAAGAGACGCAGAATTTTGGAACGCCTCTTGAAAGGCCTGCGCCTCTTATTTGCAACTTTAAGGCGATGCCTTTGAAGCTGAAATTTATTATACCTCCTTCCACTTCCTGTTCTCCTGATATATTGGCCACAATCTGGCGAAAAATTTCAGAATGCACAAAATTGGGCTTTGTAACAGGAGAACATGCCGTTGTCACGTCCCGGGTGAGGTCTTTAGGAACTATGACTATGGGGAAGGAAAAAGATCTAAAATCCAGCACTCTGAGATTTTTGGGGGAAGATCAGGCGCGAATATTAAATCCGTCACACTGAGGGTTTGGAAGGAACTTAGGCGCGAATATTGATTCCGCCACACTGAGGGTTTGGAAGGAACTTAGGCGCGAATATTGAATCTGTCACACTGAGGATTTGAAAGGAATTCAGGCGCGAATCTATAATCCAGCACTCTGAGGATTTTTAAGGGGATCAGGCGCGAATATTAAATCCGTCACTCTAATCGACCAGGGAAGGTTTTAGAAGGCGAATACACACCCTGGAAACACCTGTTAGGTCTTATTTTAGTTTTGGCTCGGTAATTGGATTTACCGTTATATATATATATATATATATATATATATATATATATATATATGTCGGAGAATAAAAAAAAATGAATAAATTTAATTAAGATGTATTGTTTATTTCGTTACAATGTTTACACAGGGTTGAGCAAATAGATAGTCGAACTTTACAATATATTACTAATGCTATTACTAATGACGACATGAAGTCATGAATGATTGAATTACGAAATTATTTTGGCGCCAATCGAAAACGCAAGCGTCAGACTGTTGGTGGGCGCTTGAATGTAGTCTCGGAAGGGAAACGGAAGTGGTAGTTTAGCAACCGGAAAAGGTTGATAATTTGAATGTGAAATTTAAAAAAAAAGAAAAAAAGGATGTCATTCCGAAAGAGTTCGTCAGCAAAGACAGTTCAATTTTCCCATCCCGAGAATTCATTAGTTTTCGTTTTAAATAGTGTCATAGTTCATAATTTTGTTAAAAGTAATTTTCTTGAAAGTACATTGTAATAACACTTTCTTGTTAAAAATCAAATAAAAATGGGACGCTTTTCGAGGAGAAGGGCCAACGTAGACCCCCAATCGCCCTCGGAGGTTTCATCTTTTCCCCCATTTCCGACATCAGAAGTGGGATTACCCCAAATTCAAGAAATGCAGCAGCAGCCAAGCAGAGATTCTCAGCAACCTTGTGGGGATTCTATTCCCGAAGCTTGTCCTGAACCCAACATACAACCATCGAGAGAAGGTTTTCTTCGGCAGTTGGTGGAAGTTCAAAATCAAAATATGAAGGATTTGATTGATGCGATTAAATCTCCTGTTCGTGGT
The DNA here is from genome assembly GCF_050908995.1 of Andrena cerasifolii. Lineage (NCBI taxonomy): Eukaryota > Metazoa > Arthropoda > Insecta > Hymenoptera > Andrenidae > Andrena > Andrena cerasifolii. The sequence continues at coordinate 35,531 of NW_027485284.1, read as the reverse complement.
AAAATATCCTTACCTATATTCAATCCTGATGAACCGAATTCCGACCCGAAAGCGTGGTATGCCACAGCTGACCTATGCTTATCCACGCGGAATCTACGAGGCGGAGATTTAGTGATGGCAATCTCTGGTGCAATGAAGGGAAGTGCATCATTGTGGCTTTCTCAAGTCACGTTCCCTGAAATGACGTGGACGCAATTTAAAGAATTATTCCTAGCTCATTACGATTGCTATGAAACAACTGCGGCGACTTTAATTGACGTGCTTAATGCATATGCAGCAAGACTGATGACGACACTAACTCTACGTTTTCAAGATCTAAACTTGGAGCAGATCGCAGTGGCACTGGTTCTGGCGCATACCGCCCAATTCGATGGACGTCTTCAGCGATTGGCGTTCACGACGGAAATCAATTCACGAGACAAGCTACAACGGGAATTACAGGCTTGTTCGTTTCTAAAGAGAAAGGCCACAGTTGTTACTTCGTCTTCGTTCCAGGCTGCAATACCTTCTTCGTCAACTAAGGAAGTCCCATCCACCAGCAAGCGGTTCAAATCCTCTATTCAGACCAGAAGTGTGTGCTTCACTTGCGGAAAATCTGGACATCGAGCCAGGGATTGTTATCACAAAAAGAAATTATCATCTACAAATGCTGATTCATCTTCTGGGGCATCAAGAGGACCTCGGAAGGATACGGCGGTGAGCTGTTTCAGATGCGGTGAAATTGGCCACTACGCTTCTAGATGTCCACAAGGAACCTACAGCAAGGGCACCAGGAACACACCAGAAACCTCATTGAGCACTACGCAGCGACGCGTTGACCTATGCACCATAGGCGATCCTAGCGGACGTTTAACTCATAATGGTGAGTCATTTCTGTATCATTATGACTCTGGTGCCGAATGCTCTCTTATGAAAGAAAGTTTGGCTTCAAAATTTTCCGGTAAACGTTTTCATAATACTGTGATACTCACTGGAATAGGACAAACATCAATATCCAGCACCATCCAAATTTTAACAGAAGTACAAATTGATGATTCGTGTCTAGAAATGCTTTTCCATCTGGTTCCAGATAATTTTCTAAAAAATTCTATTCTGATTGGTCGTGAAATTCTTGGTCAGTGTTTTGGTGTTAGTATGACAGCAGATAAAGTAGTACTATCACGCTGCAAAGACGTTATTGCCTGTGAGATCAAAGAGACAGATACCGATGAGATTAAGTTTTGCGATATTAGTACTGATGTACCTGTAGAGAGCAGGGCACAATTGATTGAGATATTAAAACAGTATTCAGAGTCGTTTTCTCGGGGGATATCTAAATCTCGAGTGAATACCGGACAATTGGAAATACGACTTAAAGATCCTTCGAGAATCGTTCAGCGTAGACCATATACAGGGTGTCCCACTAAGGAGTGGACAGCGCGATATCTCTTAAAGTATTGTCGATAAAAATATAAAAAAAATAGGGAATTGCATGGTTCGAGGGGGCCTATTTATTAGCGTGAACAAATTTTGTTTCCGATTATTATTTTAAAAGATACGATGGTCAAGTTCGGTTTTTCAAATGGAACTATTTTTTTTGAAGACCTGAGTTGATAGTGCGTTCCAAGACAAATTCAATAAGCTTTAATGTATACACTTTATTTCCACTGGTTTTTAAGATATTGCGCTTGCAAATTTACGGATTTTCACTACAAGAAACCCCTCTGAAATGGCAAAAACCGAGGGCGGCCTTACTGACGCCACGGGTGGCACTGCCTGTTGAAATGGATACTTACCTGCCACAGGTCTACGCCAGAAATGGCAGGCCCAAAGGCTGGACAATTCTTTTCCGTCAGAAATGCTACTTAGGTAGGTACATCTGCGGTATCGAGAAGCGCATCGTTACTTTTATTTCGCACTTGCTTCTACGCTCGGATGGCCGGTTCTTTTGGGAGGGATGCAAATCCGATTAGTTCTGATACAATCTGCTCGCTATGGTTGAAATTTAGTCTAGCAACTTTCACTCCTCCTAACCTAACCAATCCAACTTGCATCCCTCCCAAAAGAACCGGCCATCCGAGCGTAGAAGCAAGTGCGAAATAAAAGTAACGATGCGCTTCTCGATACCGCAGATGTACCTACCTAAGTAGCATTTCTGACGGAAAAGAATTGTCCAGCCTTTGGGCCTGCCATTTCTGGCGTAGACCTTTGGCAGGTAAGTATCCATTTCAACAGGCAGTGCCACCCGTGGTGCCAGTAAGACCGCCCCCGGTTTTTGCCATTCCAGAGGGGTTTCTTGCAGTGAAAATCAGGAAATTTGCAAGCGCAATATCTTAAAAACCAGTGGAAATAAAGTGTATACATTAAAGCTTATTGAATTTGTCTTGGAACGCACTATCAACTCAGGTCTTCAAAAAAAAAATAGTTCCATTTGAAAAACCGAACTTGACCATCGTATCTTTTAAAATAATAATCGAAAACAAAATTCGTTCGCGCTAATAAATGGGCCCCCTCGAACCATGCAATTCCCTATTTTTTTTATATTTTTATCGACAATACTTTAAGAGATATCGCGCTGTCCACTCCTTAGTGGGACACCCTGTAGATTAGGTGTAGAGGAAAAGGAGGTGGTCCGCAGTAAAGTACAAGAGTTGTTGAAGGCCAATGTGATTAGACCTAGTTGTTCTCCTTTTTCAAGTCCAGTCTTATTGGTAAAAAAGAAAGATGGTACAGATCGTATGTGTGTAGATTATAGAGAATTAAATGACAATACGGTCACCGATAGATTTCCTCTTCCTCTTATCGCTGATCAGGTGGCTAGGATTGGTTCTGCCAAATGGTATACTTGTCTCGACATGCTAAGTGGCTATCATCAGATCCCCGTGGAACCTAATTCGATAGAAAAGACAGCTTTTATAACTCCTGATGGTCAGTGGGAGTACTTAACTATGCCGTTTGGTTTAAAGAATGCTAGTTCTGTTTATCAACGAGCCATAATGAAGGCTTTAGGAGAATTGGCATTCTCCTTTGTGGTATGCTACGTCGATGATGTTTTGATTTTATCGACCAGTGTAGAAGAGGGACTAATACGTCTTCAGTTGGTACTGGAGGAATTAACGAAATCAGGGTTTTCACTGAACTTATCAAAATGTTCCTTCCTCAAGAGAAAGGTTGAATTCTTGGGATATGTGATTGAAAGTGGAGAAGTATGCCCAAATCCACGTAAAATTGAAGCTTTGACTAAATTACCACCACCCGAGACTGTTACGCAATTAAGACAATTTATTGGTTTGGCTTCATATTTTCGGCAATTTTGTCCTAAATTTTCTCAAACAATGGCCCCGCTATTTAAACTTACTAGTAGTGCAACGAAAACTCTTACGTGGAATCATGCGCATGAGGAAATACGACAGAGAATTATTGCACAGTTAACAAGTGAACCCATATTAATGATCTTTAATCCAGACCTTCCGATAGAAATACATACAGACGCTAGCTCAGTGGGTTATGGTGCGATGTTAATACAAAAGTTAGAAAAAAAGCAGCATGTAGTTGAATATTTCAGTCGACGAACATCTTTGGCTGAATCGAAGTATCATTCTTATGAACTAGAAACTTTGGCGGTTGTTAACAGCGTGAAGCATTTTCGACATTATGTTTTGGGACGAAAGTTCACTGTGGTCACCGATTGCAATTCGGTTAAGGCTTCCAAGAATAAAAAAGATTTATCTCCTCGTGTACATCGATGGTGGGCATTTTTACAGTCTTTTGATTTCGATATCGTCTTTCGAGAAGGTAGTCGGATGAATCATGTGGATTTTCTATCAAGGAATCCTCTTCCTAGTATGGCCAAAATAGTCAATTTGCCTGTCCAACAGAAACAAATAAATATTGCGGAGTTGTCAAAAGACTGGTTGCAAGTTGAACAAGAGAAGGACGAGGAAATATCAAAGATCATTTCAGATTTTCGAAATGAAATTTTACCCGAAGAAATTAGAAAGACTTATGAAATTCGTTCTAATGTTCTTTTCCGAAGGGTGCAGAGGAATGGTCGAACATGTTGTCTACCAATTGTGCCGCGTGCTTTCAAGTGGTCGGTAATCAATAATGTTCATGAATCAATTATGCATTTGGGTTGGAAAAAAACATTAGAGAAGATTTATGATTATTATTGGTTTCAGGGATTGTCAAAGTACGTGCGCAAGTTTGTAGACAATTGCATAACATGTAAGATTTCAAAACCTACCTCGGGTAGAGTCCAAGTAGAATTACACCCAATTCCTAAACTTCCAATTCCTTGGCACACTATTCATTTAGATGTATCTGGCAAATTAAGTGGTAAAAGCGAAGTAAAAGAATATGTATTTGTTCTTATAGACGCTTTCACGAAATTTATTTTACTTACACATTCTACTAACATTGATAGTAACAATAGCATAAAAGCTTTGAAATTCGGTGTTGCTTTATTTGGAGCCCCTCATTGCGTTATTGCTGACCAGGGACGTTGTTTTGCAAACAAGGACTTTTCCAACTCCTGTGCTGGTCATAATATTAAACTGCATCTTACTGCAACTGGAGGAAGTCGAGCCAATGGACAAGTTGAGAGGGTAATGAGTACTCTTCAGCAGATGTTAACTTCTGTAGAGACGAGTAGGGATCGCTCTTGGCAAGATGCTCTTAGTGATATTCAACTTGCTATGAATGCAACGGTCAGTCGGGTAACTAAGGCAACTCCTCTGGAACTAATGATAGGAAAAATTGCTAGACCTTTAAACTTGATGGTAGCAGAAAATAATGAAACAATATTGAATGTACAAGAATTAAGAGAGCAGGCAAACCAGAGTATAATGAGAAATGCCAGAAGTGATAAAGTACGTTTCGATAACAATAAGGCGATTGTACAAAAATATTCAGTCGGAGATTATGTTCTGTTGGAGAATGAAAAGAGAAATCAGACAAAGCTAGCTGCGAAATTCAAGGGACCTTTTAAAATTATTGAAGTGTTAGAGGGAGATAGATACCTACTCAAAGCATTAAATTCTAATCGTACGTATAAATACCCGCATGACCGTGTGAGAAAGGTACCGGATCATCAGTTTCCCAACGACTTGGAAAAGAGTTTTTGAGAAATTAGGCGACACATAGAAGGACTCTGATTAAACAAAGACTAGACACGGGACCACTGACAATTGATCGCACCATACGTTGTAGTGTTGTGGCGGGGATCGTTGTGTAAAAAAAGACTCACAAGTTTTTTTTTAGCCGCATTGCATGCAGAGAGGTGATGCAGTGTGGGGTTGTTCACAACCGAAGGACTGAGTTGTGAAGAAGCACGTGTATCAGAGTTACTGTTTACACGTGCCTGAGTGAGTGAGTGACCGAAGGACTGGTACACTAAAACACAAATTAACAGACCGAAGGACTGGTCTGGGCGTCAGTGGTGATGTGTGGTTTTGTTGTAATGCAGAGTCGGATGTCAGGGAAATTTGAGGTTAGATTGAGGTTTTAAGGGTTGCTTTGGGAACTTTTGATCGGTATATTTCGAATAAAAATTGTAATTTATCTTTAAAATTAGACTTATCTGTGTAGTTGGCCTTACCTTTGCCTCTTCTGTAATTTTCTTCTCAGAATGACCGAGCGTAAATATCACACAAAGCCTGTTACACGTCAAGTTCGAACATGTTTTTGCATTCAACTACGTATCTATTCTCAACCACGTGTACGCCCGAGGGCGGGCGCATATCAAGATGGCCGTGTCGGAGAATAAAAAAAAAATGAATAAATTTAATTAAGATGTATTGTTTATTTCGTTACAATGTTTACACAGGGTTGAGCAAATAGATAGTCGAACTTTACAATATATTACTAATGCTATTACTAATGACGACATGAAGTCATGAATGATTGAATTACGAAATTATTTTGGCGCCAATCGAAAACGCAAGCGTCAGACTGTTGGTGGGCGCTTGAATGTAGTCTCGGAAGGGAAACGGAAGTGGTAGTTTAGCAACCGGAAAAGGTTGATAATTTGAATGTGAAATTTAAAAAAAAGAAAAAAAGGATGTCATTCCGAAAGAGTTCGTCAGCAAAGACAGTTCAATTTTCCCATCCCGAGAATTCATTAGTTTTCGTTTTAAATAGTGTCATAGTTCATAATTTTGTTAAAAGTAATTTTCTTGAAAGTACATTGTAATAACACTTTCAATTCTTGTTAAAAATCAAATAAAAATGAGACGCTTTTCGAGGAGAAGGGCCAACGTAGACCCCCAATCGCCCTCGGAGGTTTCATCTTTTCCCCCATTTCCGACATATATATATAAAAGAAACCACACGTAATATTTCTGGGTATTATTCGGCTCATGCAATAGTATGTTTGTAAACAGAGTAAGCGTCTCGCGTTCACTAACAGAAATCAGCTATTGCGGCAGCATGTTTGTTTGGGATCTTTGTAACCAAAGGGTGCACACAATAATTCAAAGCGTGATTTAAAACTAAGCGGTTTATTAATAATGCTTGGGATTTTGAGCATTGGCACATGACATTGATATAGATGGTAATTAATCACAATATGAAAATATGAATATGAAGTACATAGAAGCAATAAGCGTTGCTAATATGAAATATAAATGATCGCAATAAGCTTTAGAATGCAATATAACATGGAATACAATAAGAATAGTAATGCAAAAATATATATACACAAAGAAAGCATTAATGAGAATATATAGGTAATAAACGTTAGTAATACAAAATAATGAAGGTTCGCAATAAGCTTTGATAGACAAAATAATAATAGTCAATGGTATGGAGATGAATAACAATATTAATAATTATAATTGCTTACGGTAGTTGCCGTAGAGCACTGATTTGAAAACTTTTGGAATCATCCAATTATAAACTTTTCGTGATATAATTTAGTTGTTCACGGACTTTCGTGACAGAAAAATGATCGCTCTGGCCTCTCAGGACCTCGTATTTATAAGATTTTACAGGAGTATTGCGGGGGGGTACGCGCGGTAAAGACCTTGACATATTTAAGAAATAAGTCGTAGTAGGACTTCCGGGGTTTTTATAAACGGTACGTCTATTAATAGACGTATTTATGTCACGTACGCCAAATATACGTCGCAATTAGGTTTCTGGGGTTTTTATGACTGCGAAAAGAGATACTCAACTCGTCGTATGGATTTCGGGTGTTTTATAGGAAAGGGGTTAGATTGGCTTGGACTCTGTGAGTCGTAAAGAGGGGATTGAGACGTGGTCTCGATTTAAGAGGGTTTTTGTAACGATGGACTTGTTTGAATTCGTTTTAAAGGGAAGGATTCGTGCCTCATGTGGCGAATAGGCGAAGGGGTTTTGTAACGATTATCTCGTGTTGGGGACCGCTAAGGTACAACATCAAGGTGATCGACGATTGAGGAGATGGGGTAAGAGTTGAGTTTCAGGGACTTCGGTGGAGTGGTTTTGAGGTTTAATAATAGATTTTTGGAATAGGACCGCGCGAAAAATAGTGGGACGTCACACCTCCCCCCTTATATGAAGAAATGATTACATTTCTTAACACAGGGTACGGGTGTCTTGAAATGCGGAGAAAAGAAAAATAAAATGTGTTGGTGATTTGAAAAAACGAAAAATAAAATATGTATCCTATTTGGCGGAAAAGATAGAAAAAAAATAAAAAATGTGATTTGATAATAGAAAGAAAACAGAATTGATCGTTAATGATAAAAAAAAATAAAAATGTATATATATATAACAAAATAAAGAACATATATATATATATTTATATTAAAAATCTAACGGTGAGGGAACTATTTACAAGGAAATGGTGGAAAGAATAGGGCAATTATGGGGGATAGGAATATTCTAGGGTAGAGAATAAGGGATCGTCCAGGATGAACGTGAGGTCGTAACCTCCCTGGTAGAGGTCATCGAACCATCTCAGGAACTCGGGTGTCAGCTCCGTGTGGTCTGGAACCCTGGTAGCTGACCCCGTGTCCAGGATTTCCACGACACCTGGATGTGGAGGGATAAAGGAGGGAATTTGGGAGGTGGAGGGTTGAGAAGGGGAACTGATGAGTACCTCCTCGTCTACGGGAGGGCAGGTTGGGGTTGGTGGGTCCATCGGTGTCCTCATGGGGGAATCATCAATAGTGATGACCTCCGGTTCTGCCTCCCTGATGGTCACCGTGGAGACCACCTTTGGGAGAAGGGGTGAAAGACCTCTTCCTTCTCTCACTGCCTCTCGGCGCAGCCACTTGATATGGGCCAACCTTCTTTTGAGGCCTCCTCCTCTGGCCTTAGGCCTGTTGTTTTTGTGGGCCCTTTTGTGTGGCATTTTGATCTAAGAAATAATTGATTATTACATGTTTCTATATCTTGTGATTAGGATCAACCGGGATCCTCGCGTAGTCGACCAAGACGCGCTTTGTTCGCGTGAATTATTTTAGTTTTGCCATTCCAGGATATTTTTAAGTTTTGCGAAGGGATTATCTCCAATATCGTGTGAGGGCCAGAGTACTGATCTCCGAATTTCCCTTTTCGCGGTTCTATAAGGACGAAAACCGCGTCACCCGGTTTGAAGGTCTCCTCGTTTATGTGCCTATCGTAATATTTCTTATAACGAAGCTTAGACTGATTCAACTTTTCTGCTGCAGCAGTTTGCAGCTCTTGCACCCTTATACTTAATTTCGAGAGGTAATGATTATAGGTCTCGTTTTCAAAATCTTCGGGCATCCGATTTCGGCTGGGTACCCGGGCTATTTTCCCGAATACTAACTCGTGTGGAGTGTAACCAGTGCCCTCATGAACGCTGGTATTATAAGAGAATGCAGCCAAGTCGGTCCATTCATCCCAGTCGCTGTAGTTACCGATAAACATTTTTAAATATTCTGTTAAGACGAGGTGCGATCGCTCTAAAGAACCGTTAGTCTGTGGGTGAAAAGCTGTGGTTCGAATTGTTCAATTTTAAATTTTTGCGCGATAGCTTTCCTGAATTTACCAGTGAAATTTGTTCCTTGGTCAGTGAGGATGGCTCTGGGAGCTCCGAATTGAGAGATAAATTTTTTTATAAACGCATCTGCGACTTTTATTGATGTCGATTGTTTAAGGGGTACGGACACGAAGTATTTTGTTAGTAAATCTTGCATTGTTAATATACAGGGTGTCCCACTAAGGAGTGGACAGCGCGATATCTCTTAAAGTATTGTCGATAAAAATATAAAAAAAATAGGGAATTGCATGGTTCGAGGTGGCCCATTTATTAGCGCGAACGAATTTTGTTTTCGATTATTATTTTAAAAGATACGATGGTCAAGTTCGGTTTTTCAAATGGAACTATTTTTTTTGAAGACCTGAGTTGATAGTGCGTTCCAAGACAAATTCAATAAGCTTTAATGTATACACTTTATTTCCACTGGTTTTTAAGATATTGCGCTTGCAAATTTACTGATTGTCACTGCAAGAAACCCCTCTGGAATGGCAAAAACCGGGGGCGGTCTTACTGGCACCACGGGTGGCACTGCCTGTTGAAATGAATACTTACCTGCCAAAGGTCTACGCCAGAAATGGCAGGCCCAAAGGCTGGACAATTCTTTTCCGTCAGAAATGCTACTTAGGTAGGTACATCTGCGGTATCGAGAAGCGCATCGTTACTTTTATTTCGCACTTGCTTCTACGCTCGGATGGCCGGTTCTTTTGGGAGGGATGCAAATCCGATTAGTTCTGATACAATCTGCTCGCTATGGTTGAAATTTAGTCTAGCAACTTTCACTCCTCCTAACCTAACCAATCCAACTTGCATCCCTCCCAAAAGAACCGGCCATCCGAGCGTAGAAGCAAGTGCGAAATAAAAGTAACGATGCGCTTCTCGATACCGCAGATGTACCTACCTAAATAGCATTTCTGACGGAAAAGAATTGTCCAGCTTTTGGGCCTGCGAACCCTGTCGTAGACCTTTGGCAGGTAGGTATCAGTTTCAACAGGCAATGCCACCCGTAGCGCCAGTAAGACCGACCCCGGTCCTTCCTATTCCAGAGGGTTTTCTTCCAGTGAAAATCAGTAATTTTGCAAGCGCAATATCTTAAAAACCAGTGGAAATAAAGTGTATACATTAAAGCTTATTGAATTTGTCTTGGAACGCACTATCAACTCAGGTCTTCAAAAAAAATAGTTCCATTTGAAAAACCGAACTTGACCATCGTATCTTTTAAAATAATAATCGGAAACAAAATTCGTTCGCGCTAATAAATGGGCCCCCTCGAACCATGCAATTCCCTATTTTTTTTATATTTTTATCGACAATACTTTAAGAGATATCGCGCTGTCCACTCCTTAGTGGGACACCCTGTATATGTATTTCCTTCTCTAGTGGTAGGTAACGGTCCTACTATATCTAATGCAATCTTGTCAAAGGCTCGTCCAGGCGTGTCAGTGAGAATCATAGGTTGCCTGGTTTTAACACGGACGAGTTTCTTCCGCTGACAGTCCTCGCATTTTCGAATATGATCTTCCACGGCTTTCTTCATCCCTTTCCAAAAGTAATGGTATCTAATTCGGTTATATGTTTTGGTTACTCCTTTATGTCCGGCTAAAGCTGATGCATGATTTTCTTTAATAATGTTTAGTCGTTCCGATTCCTCTGGTATACGGACTGCTTGTAAACATATAGTGACACTGATGTCCTCTTCGTTGACTGCCTCGAGAATATCCATAATAATATCTTGCCAGCTTAACTGATCGATGTTCGATGTTTTGGCTATGCTAAATGATTGTGTTAGGAGCTCACGTATTACCATTTTAAAGTAGGAAAGGGTTTTGCCCCAAGTTGTCATAGTTAAGGGCGTACTCTGTGTTTCTTTAATAACCAACCCGATAAGGGTTTGTCCTTTATTATGGGTTAAATAGCCCTTACCCAGTGGGAGGTTGCCAGGTATTGTCACGATTCCTGTTTCTTGTAATTCCTTAGCTCCGTTATCGCAAGGTTTACCATCCGTGCTCAGAAAGAAAGCGAGCGTTTCTTTTCGTAGTGACAACGGGTCGCGACTGATTGATGGCTTTATCCTGATTTCTCGTTCGGGGTCTGCTTTGTATACTGCGTCCAAAGACTCGTTCAGCTCGCTTACTGAGGATTCCGAATCTAATTCATCCGAAACATTCGACTCCACTTCAGAATCGATGTCGTCCTCTTCCTGCGGCGTTGACGATCGTGGAGGCGAAATTGCCGAATAGTGGGTATTTAAATGTTCTCCTTCTTCTTCCTGATCCTCATCTTCGATACTATTACTTGTTTCTAGTAGGTTCTCTGAGGGTCTGGAGGTTTTGGCGCTGGTGCGAAATTTTTACGTACTCTACGGGGTGGTTGTATCCTAGTGGGTTTCGCTCTTGGTCGGGTTTTCTTTGTGAGTCCTGCTGCGGAATTTAATGCTTCGGAGAGTCTGGGCCTCCCGGGGCCTCGCTTAGGCGGGGGTTGATCTTCCCAGTCTTCGTCTGCTTCCTCTCGTGGTCTTATAGGGTATGCCTCCACTGCAGGGGAATTACGGGACAAAGCGTCGGCAAGTTTATTGCTTTTCCCTGATTGATATCTAATTTCATAGTCGTATTCTGCTAATTTTAAACGCCACCTAACGAGGCGTGACGTTGGGTATTTTACTCTATGTAACCAGATTAGTGGTTGATGGTCGGTAAATAAAATAAATTTCCTTCCGTATAGATAAGGTCGGAAGTGCCTAACGCAATATACGATGGCTAAAAGTTCCTTCTCTATGGTTGCGTAATTTATTTCTGCTTTATTTAGGAGGCGGGAAGCGTAAGCAATTGGTAATTCCTTTCCATCAACAGCCTGGTTTAGTATTCCCCCTATAGCATATTCAGATGCGTCTGTAGTGACATGGAATTCCATTTCAAAATTTGGGTATTGCAGAATAGGTTCCTTTTGTAATGCGGGTCTTAAGTGGTCAAACGCGGTTTGCTGGGACGATCCCCAGTCAAATGATATATCTTTTTTCAATAGGGAGGTTAAAGGGCGAGCCATCTTAGAAAATTCGGGGATAAACCTCCTGTAATAGCCGGTTAGACCGAGGAATTCTTTAATTCCTTTCGGTGTGCGAGGTGTAGGGTATTTCTGAATAGCTTGGATTTTATTTTGATCCGGTTTTACCCCTTCCTCGGTAATTATATGTCCCAGGTAAGCGACTTCCTTACGTAGGAATTTACATTTCGTAGGTTGTAACTTAAGGTTTGCTTCTCGCAAACGGTGAGCGAGTTTTTTAAATTTAATTAAATGCTCAGTAAGGGAACTAGCGTAAAGGACGATATCGTCCAAATATACGAACATTTCCGTGCCTTGGAGTCCAGTAAGGGTATGGTCCATTAGACGTTGGAAAGTAGCTGGTGCATTACAAAGTCCAAACGGCATTCTGACAAACTCATAATGTCCATGAGGTGTAGAAAAAGCGGTTTATGGTGCGTCTTCCGGCTTCATAGGGATTTGGTGGAATCCAGAAGCGAGGTCGAATACGGAGAAGTATTTTGCTCCTCCCAATTGATCCAATATCTCATTGATATTAGGAATTGGGTACGCATCAGGAACGGTCTTTTTGTTCAAATCTCTAAAATCAATCACCATTCGCCACAGGAGTTCCCCATCGGGTCCCGTTTTTTTGGACACGATCCAAATAGGCGAATTGTAGGGTGATAATGACGGCTGTATAATTTCATTTTCTAGTAATTTTCAGACTTGTTTACCAATTTCCTTCTTGTGTATTGGAGGGAAGCGATATTGTTTAGTATTGACAGGCACTGGATCCGTTGTCTGGATCCCATGCTGGGTAGCGTTCGTATAACCCAACTTCTCATCTGGTAGATGGAAAAGGTCATGGTATTTACTTAAAATTCCTTGGACATGAAGTTTTTCTTCCGGATTCATATGTTCCGTTGAAATTAATTCGAGCACTTGTTCCACCCTTGTTGTGGGTTTTTCAGAAATTATCGATACCTCACCCGACGCAATAGTAAGAGACTCACGGAAATTTGGATAGACGGTTGATCTGGCATAATGCACAGGGGGTGAGAGTGAGTGCACTTTCGTGGGTGCCTCGATTTGGTGGATCGACAGATCCTGGGGTAAGATGGACTTGTTTGAATTTAGGGCGGGGATAGGAGTGTCGCATTTAGACGTCATAATCACTTTTGTTCGTCTTTGTTTGGGTTCTGGAATCACAATTTCAAATTCTTCCAATTCAACAGTAGGTGTTGTGATCGTTATGTCCATTTCATTAGAATTTATTATTTGTAAGTACGCTTTGCCGTCTCGATTACGGACAAGAGCGTTACCAGCGTGAATCCCAGTGCCTAAGTCTAACCGGGGTACATACCCTTCCTTTATATTCGAATTTAATATATTAATAAAGGAAACGGTTTTTGATCTAGCAGGTAGCATGACTTGGTTATTATTCACGAAAGGAATGGAGTTTCCTTGGAAGTCCAACTCCCTCTTGGAATAGTGTATCGAGACATTCTGTTTTATAAAGAATTCCGTGCCTAATATTCCTTGCGGCTTAATTGGGAAGTCGTTTTCGACTACGTGGAACGTGACGTTATTTCCCAAAAGGGTTATCCTTACTGTGCCAAGCGTGGTGACAGGGTCTGGAGAGATGCCTTTGAGTATTAATCGATTTTCCGTGTTTATCTCTTGCGGTAGTTTTACAGCTTGAATTTTCAATAAGTTCACCTGTGACCCAGTATAAATCATTAATTCAGGTGTAGTTTCGAAGTCGGGGGAGGAAATCATCACAGACGGAGCTTCATCGGCAGTGGTTAACCATGCTCTTGCGATTCTAGTTTCGATATTCCCGGTTCCGTTTGTATTTCTATTGGACGCGCTCCTGCTTGGCCCGTTCCACGGTACGCCTCCATAGTTGACCGTAGGGGCAGAGCGTTTCCCGAGTCACGTTCTTGGAAGGTTCCAGGATTTCTCTCATTGCGATTGAATAAGCGTTTTCTACATTCTGAGATTAAATGTCCGGGCTTTTTGCAATACGCACAGATCCGCAATTCTGTAGGTCTTGAGGGAGGAGGTCGAGTTTTGTCCCAGTAAGGGAGCAGAGGATTGGGTGCCGGGTTTCCATATCCTACAACGCGGTTTGGAGGGTATCTCTCGAAGGGTTGTGAAACTATATTTTGATTGCCTCGGCAGGACCGTGCGTCGTGTCCTGTCTTATTGCAGAGTTGGCACGTTAATTTCGGGGTCTTTTGTTCTGAAAACCTTTGACGATCCCTGTCAATCTTCTTATCCACGAGTACAGCTAGCTCAAAAGCTTCATCGAGCGTTTCGAAATTATGTTGGAATAATCTTGTTCGTATATGGGGAGGAAGGCCATCTACAAATGAGTCTAACGTCAAACGATCTAGGTCCTCAGGGTGATTCCGTGCGAAATCGCGATAATATTCTCTGTCCTCTTCCGAATCGGAGATCCTTAATAGATCCTTAACACGCGAGATGTATTCTAGTACGTGTTCGTTATTTCCTTTAATAATATTAGCAAGTTCCCCACGATAATGTTCCGAAGTTTTGGCAGGGGAGAAAGTGCGTTTAAGTTGTTTAATTAAATCATTTACAGAGTCAAAAACCCTATCCTCAACGGCCAAACAGGCGTGGTCCTGCAGTTTATTGCGTAACAACCTCGCCAGCTGGGGTTCAGCCTGCGGGGGAACCAGAGCTTTAGCCCTATTGCAGGCTCTCGCGAATTGCACCACTGGTATATTATGTCCGTTAAAGTTAGGGACCGTTTCTATGGCGTCTTTTAACGTGATCTGGGGTGTTGGATCCTGGTTCGGAATATAGTTGCGATTCATTGCCTCAGGAACGTTATTATAATTTGGCACCGGTTTTCTATCGAAACGGGAGGAACCTGGAGTAGTAAAATTGTTTGCCGTTGGCGGGGGTGCAAGAAGTTTTTCCATAATTTCGCGGATGGCTTGAATTTGACCGGAAAGACCTTCCAACGCGGGGCCATCTGAACCGGCGGCCACGCCCGAACGCGTGTTGGTTTTCGGGTTTATAACATAACTCGCGTACAAGCTCTCAATTTCAGCTTGTTTTTCCCGCAATAATTGCACCCCCATTTATTATTATTTTTTAAATTTTTATTTGTTTATTTTTTTTATTTTTTAATTTTTTTTATTTTTCTTTTAAATTTTTGTATATTTTTAAAAAAATTTTTTTATATTTTAAAATTTTTATTTTAATTTTTTTTATTATTTTTAAATTTTTTAAAAAAATTTTTAAAAATTAAAAAAATTTTTTTTTTAAATATTTAAAATTTTCTTTTTAAATTTTTCTTTACTTTAATTTTTTTAAATTTTCTTTACTTTATTTTTTTTTTAATTTTTAAAAAAAAATTAAAATTTTTTTTATTTTTTTTTAAATTTTTATTCGTTTTTTTATTTTCTTTTTTTTTTTTTTTTTTTAATTTTCTTATAAATTTTTTTTATTTTTTAAAATTAATTTTTTTTTTTATTTTTTTTTAAATTTTGTTCTAATTTTTTAACAATTTTTTTTAAAAAAAATTTTATATGTTTTTTAAATTTTTTTCTTAATTTCTTTTATTTTAAATTTTTTTTAAATTTTTGTTTAAATCTTTTAAAATTTTTTAAAATTTTTTTAAAATTTTTTTTAAAAAATTTGTTTTAATTTTGTAACAATTTTTAAAATTTTTCTTTATTTATGTTTTTAAAATTTTTAAATTTTTTTTTTAAAATTAAAAAAAAAATTTTTTTATTTTTTTTTATTTCTTTAATTTTTATTTGTTTATTTTTTATTTTTTTAATTTTTTTCTTTTTCTTTTAAATTTTTGTATATTTTTTTTTATTTTTAAATTTTTTTTCAATTTTTTTAAATTTTTTCAAAATTTAAAAAAAAAATTTTATATTTTTTATTTTATTTTTTTAAAATTATTTAAAGAATTTTTTAAAAAAATAATTTTTATTTAGTTTTCCTTTAATTCATTTATTATTTTTTTTTTAAAATTCTTTTTTTTAATTTTTTGTAATTTTTTTTAATTTTTTTTAATTTTTGTTTAAATTTTTTAAAAATTTTTTTTTAAAATTTTTTTTTTAATTTTGTAACAATTTTTTTAAAATTTTTTCACTTATGTTTTTAAATCTTTTTTCTTAATTTTTTAAAATTTTTTTAAAATTTGAAATTTTTAAAAATTTTTTTTTAATTTTTATTTGTTTCTTTTTTATTTTTTAATTTTTTAATTTTTCTTTTAAATTTTTGTATATTTTTTTATTTACATTTTTTTTTTAATTTTTTTATATTTTAAATTTTTTTATTTTTCTTTTATTTTAATTTTTTTAATTTTTTAAAATCTTATTTAAAATTTTTTTAAAATTAAAAAAAACAAATTTTTTAAATTTTGTTTTAATTTTTTAACAATTTTTTTTAGAAAAAATTTATTTACGATTTTAAAATTTTTTTCTTAATTTTTTAAAAAATTTTTCTTAATTTTTTTTAAAAAATTTGTTTTAATTTTTTAACAAAATTTAAAAAAATTTCTTTATTTTTTTTTCAATTTTTTTAAATTTTTTTAAAATTTAAAAAAAAAATTTTTTAATTTTTTTTATTTTTTTTAATTTTTATTTGTTTATTATTTTTTTTAATTTTTTTTCTTTTAAATTTATGTATATTTTTTTATTTTTAATTTTTTTTTTAAATTCTTTAAAAAAATTTTTAAATTTTTTTTAAAAATATTTTAAATTTTTTTTAAAATTATTTTTTTTTTTATTTCAAAAAATGTTTTTAATTTCTTTTTAATTTTTATTTTTCTTTTATTTTAATTTTAAAAAAAATTTCAAATTTTTTTAAAATTTTTTTTATAATTTTTTTTTTAACATTGTGATGGAGATTCGCGACGATAGGGAGCGCTGCGTAGTCGACTTCCGCTACACATTGATATTGATCTGTTACAACGGGATCTCGATCGCGCCGCACAGTATTGTTTTTCTTTAATTCATAAGTCTCATTTCATTTATCATGTAAGACAAGTACTTCTTAAATATATATACAATTTATTCACACTTAACTTTGGTTATGGGCCCAGAATTCGCCCAGAATTCGCCTAGAATTCGCGCAGTGATAGAACATAACCTATACGGCCACGTGTTGGATTAGACCATGTGCAAGATGATGCAATCTAGTGAGCCGAGAAACGACGTTCATGTGAATAAATTGTCGGAAAATAACTATAGAACATGGAAAATTGAAATGAGATGGCTGCTAAAAGGAAAGGGCCTACTAGATTACGCCCTGGGCTAGATCACGAGTCCTGCGACTGCAACCGTGGATCAGAAGACAGCTTTCAGCTTAAATAACGATAGAGCCCTCGCCATAATTGGTTTGCATGTCGAGGCAGATCAGCAGGTGCACATTGAGGACTGTAACTTTGCACATGAAGCCTGGAATAAACTCGAGCAGGTATATGAGCCAAAATCTAGAGTACGTATAATGCAATTAAAAAAATCGTTTTATCATTTAAAAATGAAAGAAAATGAAAACATGTCGTCATACATTTCAAGAGCTAAAATTGCAGCTAATAATTTAAGAGAAGCAGGAGCTGAACCTAGAGACGAGGATCTAGCGTACGCATTGCTAGCAGGACTACCTGAGAGTTATGAGAGTTTAAACATGTCATTGGCAAGTTTGCCAGATGATAAGTTCAATTCTGCAGAGATTTCAAGAATACTCTTAGCAGAATGTGATAGACGACGTTCGAGACAAAATGTTGAAACAGATGCGCACAAAGAGGCTTTACATGTATTCAAAAGAAATGACAGGCGTCCAAGCAAAGAAACGGGACGAGATAAATCCAAGACTTTAGTATGTTTCAGTTGTAATAAACCAGGTCACTTCAGTAAGGATTGTCGTGCACGAAACAATACCAGAAGATATGAAGGACATAAGGGACAGAATACGAAGTTCCAGCCTCATGGAGCGTTCCTACTATCAATCAATACGGTGGATCTAGATGACACGTGGTTGTTGGACAGTGGATGCACGCACCATGTCAGCAACAGAAAAGACTGGTTCGTATCGTTTAAAGAATTAAACACTAGTGTAGTTAATACCGCTGCACATCCACAAAAACAGAGTGGTGCAATATTGCAAGTCAAAGGTATAGGTCATATAATGCTAAGAATGCAAGTAGGAAATTCCATAAAGCGAATAGTTTTAAATGATGTATACTACGTCCCAGACGTTAGAAAGAATCTCATGTCAGTATCTCAAATAGAAAAGAAAGGTCATGAGATAATGATCAAAAATGGTAAAATAACAATAAGAAATATATATACGAAAAAGATATTATGTGTAGCACTTAGAAATAATGATCTGTATATAGTAAAAGGTGAAGTAGAGAAGGATTATGATAAAGTTCCAGATACGTATGCACTTGACATTCAAAGCAAGTCATTGTGGCATGAAAGATTCGGTCATATTAATAATGAAACAATCAAAAGAACTTTTCAGCTCAAGAAGGTCATTGTAGATAAAAATATTAGAGTACGAGACGATGCTTGTGATTCATGCTGCATTGGAAAAGCAACCAAGGCTGCCTGTAAACCTGTACCAACAAGGCAATCAAAGGATTTGTGTGAATTAATACACTCAGATTTGTGTGGACCTATGCCTGTAGAGTCAATAGGAAAGAGCAAATACTTTATAACGTTTACAGATGATTACTCACGTAGAACGACTGTGCAATGCATCAAATCAAAGACTGAGGTAAGGCGCTGTATACAAGAATATATAGCTGAAGTAGAACGGCAAACAGGGAAAAAGGTGCGAAGATTCAGAACCGATAACGGTCTTGAGTTTTGTAATAAAGAAATATATGCATACTTCAAGTCTCTAGGGATTAAACATGAGAGAAGTAACGTTGAGACACCACAGATGAATGGTGTTGCAGAGAGAATCAACCGAACCCTCCTAGATTTAACTAGATCAATGTTACGTTCAGCCAAGTTGCCACAGAAATTTTGGGCAGAAGCGGTGACAACCGCGGCATATGTGAGGAATAGAGTGAGCAACACGAAACTTAATAATGAAACACCTTTAGGTGTCTGGACGGAGAATACACCTAGTGTTAAACACTTAAAAGTGTATGGATGCTTAGCCTACGCAAAGATGCCTATGCAAGGTAAGAGAAAACTCGATAGTAGAAGTTTGGTGTGTATACTAGTTGGGTATGCATCCAAAACAAAAGGATACAGATTGTGGTCCCCGAATTTACAAGACGTTGTCACAACAAAGCACGTCAGATTCTGTGAAACCAAAATAGGGTACGAATGGTTATACAAAAATAATACACAGCAGCATGGATACGACGGTATATGGTCAGGCACGGAATATAGTTCCGAAGTTGAGGAAAGTGATCAACAAAGCAATACTATAATTAAAAAGGAAGAAGAAGATCATAAGGAGATAGTGGGGGCATCAGAGGCTCGGGATGATACACCACGTAGAGGCAGGCCCAAAAAGAAAGTCAGAAATCCATATGGAAGAAAGGGTAAGCCAAAGATTGATCTAAATAAAGAGGAAGATGCAATGTCCACAGATGGAGAATCAACGGAAGTCGAGGCAAACCTTCTAGAAATTGCCGAACCAGAAAACATCAACGAGGCATTAGCCTCACCACAAGCGAAGTACTGGAAACAAGCCATTAAGGAAGAACTGGACAGTTTACAAGAAAGAAAAACTTGGATCATCACCGATTTACCTGAAAACAAAAGGACCATTGGATGTCGATAGGTTTTTAAGCTCAAAACCGATTCAGATGGAAAACCTGCAAGATTCAAAGCGAGGTTAGTGGCACAGGGATTCGGTCAAAAGAAAGGTAAAGATTATGGAGAAACATATTCACCAGTTACGAACTTCTCGGTAATCAGATTACTACTAGCCCTAGCTGTGATGCTGAACCTAAAAAGTAGACATATAGACATAAAAAATGCATTCTTATATGGATCCTTGAAGGAGGAAATATACATGAAGTTACCTCCATTACACGAAAGGGAAGATGGAAAGATCGCAAAGTTGATGAGACCAATTTATGGCCTCAAGCAGGCAAGTAGGAATTGGAACGAAGAATTAGACAAATTTCTTTCAAGCTGTAAATTTAGAAGACTGGAATCATCAAACTGCATTTATGTAAGGGACGATGGGACGATGCTAGTCGTATATGTTGATGATATACTGATCTTCTCACGAGAAGATACGAAGATTGACAAAATAGTCAAAATGATTACTCAAAAATACGAAATCAAAGACTTAGGTGAAGTCTCGTTTATACTAGGAATTAAGGTGGAAAGGGATATGAAAGGAAATATGCAATTAACGCAAAAATCTTATATAAAATCAATCCTGAAGAAATATGGGATGGAAGAATGTAGAGGGGCCAAGACACCATTAGAACCAGGAATCCGGCTATCAACGGAAATGAGTCCACGAAACCAAGAAGAGGCTAGCGAGATGTACAATGTGCCATATAGAGAGGCAATAGGATCGCTGATGCATCTAGCAGTTAATACTAGACCAGACATACTGTTCGCCGTGACGAAATTGTCACAATATAACGTCAACCCGGGCAGACAACACTGGGGCCAAGTCAAACATGTACTGAGATACCTAAGTAAGACGATGGACTATGGGATAAAGTACACAAGTAATGAAAATAAAAATGTTGAAGTATATAGCGACGCAGATTGGGGAAGCGATCTGGATGACAGACATTCATTCTCAGGTCTGATAATGAAAGTAGCAGGTAACGTAGTTGAGTGGAGATCGACTAAGCAGAAATGTATCTCAACATCAACAATGGAGGCGGAATATGTGGCAATGTCACATGGAGTCAAGGCTATTGTATGGCTCAAAATGGTATTAGGCGAACTTAATTTGTTAAATGGTTTTGCAGGAATCCAATTGTTCTGTGATAATAGGGCGGCAATAGATTTCTCCATCAACAACATTGATAATACAAGGTCGAGGCACATAGACATATCCTATCATATTGTGAGAAAGAAGTTTCGAGAACGCCTAATGGAAATATTATACGTCCCGACAAACGAAAATCCAGCAGACGTTCTGACCAAGGGATTGAGTCCTATAAAACATGAAGACTGCGTAACAATGTTAGATTTAAAGGGGATGAATCGAAATTAAAATTATGTCGCGAAAGTGGGGGATTGATGGAGATTCGCGACGATAGGCAGCGCTGCGTAGTCGACTTCCGCTACACATTGATACTGATCTGTTACAACGGGATCTCGATCGAGCCGCACAGTATTGTTTTTCTTTAATTCATAAGTCTCATTTCATTTATCATGTAAGACAAGTACTTCTTAAATATATATACAATTTATTCACACTTAACAATTTTTTTTTCAATTTTTCTAAAAATTTTTAATTTTTTTTTAAAAAATTTGTTTTAATTTTTCAAACAATTTTTTTTAAACTTTTTGAAATTTTTTTTTTCATTTTTATTTTTTGCATTTATTTTTAAATTTAATTTTTTTTTATATTTTAAAATTTTTTATAAATTTTTTAAAAAATTTAAAAATTTTTATAAATTTTTTAAAAAATTTATAATTCTTTTAAATTTTTTTAAAAAAATTTTTAAATTAATTTTTTTTTAATTTTTTATAATTTTTTAAAATTTTTTTTAAATTTTGTTTTAATTTTTTTAAATTTTTTAAAAAAAAATTTTAATTTTTTTTTCATTTTTATTTTTTGTGTTTATTTTTAAATTTAATTTTTTTTATATTTTAAAATATTTTATAAATTTTCATAAATTTTTTAAAAATTTTAAAATTCTTTTAAACTTTTCTAAAAATTTGTTTAAATTAATTTTTTTTTTAATTTTTTATAATTTTTTAACAATTTTTTTTAAAAATTTTTTTACTTTTGATTTTAAATTTGTTTTCTTAATTTTTTTCAATTTTTTAAAATCTAAAATTTTTTTTAATTTTTTTAAAATTTTCTTATAATTTTTTTTATTTTTTTAAAAAAGTTTAAATTATTTTAAAATTTTTAAAAATTTTTTTAAATTTTTAAAAAAAATTTTTTTAAAAATATTTGTTTTAATTTTTTACCAAAATATTTGTTTTCATTCTTTACCAAAATTTAAAAAAAGAATTGTATTTATTTTTTTTAATTTTTTTTAAAAAAATTTGTTTTAATTTTTTAACAATTTTGTTTAAAAATTTCTAACAATTTGTTTTTAAACTTTTTTATTTATGATTTAAAAATTTTTATCTTAATTTTTTAATTTTTTTTAAATTTCTGTTTATTTTTTTAATTTTCTTATAATTTTCTTCATTTTTTAATTTTTTTTTAAATTATATTTAAAAATATTGTTTTAATTTTTTAACAAAATTTAAAAAAAATTCTTTATTTTTTTTCAATTTTTTAAAATTTAAAAATTTTTTTTATATTTTTTTTAATTTTCATATATTTTTTTATTAATTTTTTTTAATTTTTTTATATTTAAAATTTTTTTAAATCTTTTAATTTCTTTTAAATTTTTTTTTAAATTTGTTTTTTAAACATTTGTTTTAATTTTTAACAATTTTTTTTAAATTTTTTAACAATTTTTTTTAAAATATTTTTATTTATGTTTTAAAATTTTTATCTTGATTTTTAAAAAAAATTTTAATTTTTGTTTATTTTTTTTTTAATTTTCTTATAATTTTATAAATTTTTTTTTTAATGTTTTAAAATTATTTTTAAAAATTTTGTTTTAATTTTTTACCAAAATATTTGTTTTAATTTTTTACCAAAATTTTTAATAAAATTTTGTATTTATTTATTATTTTTTTAAAAAATTTGTTTTAATTTATTAACAAAATTTTAAAATTTTTTTTATTTTTTTTTCATTTTGTTTTAATTTATTAACAAAATTTTAAAAAAAATTTTATTTATTTTAAAAAAATTTTTTTTGTTTTATTTTTTTCAAATTTTTCTAAAATTTAAAAAAATTCAATTTTTTTATTTTTCTATTTTTCTTAAATATTTATTAATTTTTGTAAAAATTAAAAAAAAATGTTTTTTAAATTTTTGTAAAATTTTTAAAAATTTTTCTTTACTTTAATTTTTTTCATTTTTTTCAATTTTCTTTACTTTAATTTTTTTCATTTTTTTCAATTTTCTTTACTTTAATTTTTTTTATATTTTAAATTTTTTTATAAATTTTTAAAAAATTTTAAAATTACTTTAATTTTTTTTTTAAATTTAAAAAGAAATTTTTTTTTAATTTTTTACAAAAAATTTTAATATTTTTTATTTTTTTTAAATTTTTTATAATTATTTGAATTTTTTTTAAAAATTTGTTTTAATTTTTTAAGAAATTTTTTTAGAAAAATTTTATTTATGTTTTTAAAATTTTTTTAATATTGTTTTTATATTTTTTTTTAAATTTTTATTTTTTTTATTTATTTTTTAAATTTAAAAAAAATTTATATTTTTGTCACGTCCCGGGGGAGGTCTTTAGGAACGATGACTACGGGGAAGGAAAAAGACAGGCGCGAATCTAAAATCCAGCACTCGGAGATTTTTGGGGGAAGACCAGGCGCGAATATTAAATCCGTCACACTGAGGGTTTGGAAGGAACTTAGGCGCGAATATTGAATCCGTCACACTGAGGGTTTGGAAGGAACTTAGGCGCGAATATTGAATCCGTCACACTGAGGATTTGAAAGGAATTCAGGCGCGAATCTATAATCCAGCACACTGAGGGTTTGGAAGGAGAGGAACGTCAGGCGCGAATCTTGAATCCAGCACACTGAGGATTTTGAAGGGAATCAGGCGCGAATATTAAATCCGTCACTCTAATCGACCAGAGAAGGTTTTAAAAGGCGAATACACACCCTGGAAACACCTGTTAGGTCTTATTTTAGTTTTGGCTCGGTAATTGGATTTACCGTTATATTATTCGGCTCATGCAATAGTATGTTTGTAAACAGAGTAAGCGTCTCGCGGTCACTAACAGAAATCTTTGTAACCAAAGGGTGCACACAATAATTCAAAGCGTGATTTAAAACTAAGCGGTTTATTACTAATGCTTGGGATTTTAAGCATTGGCACATGACATTGATATAGATATTAATTAATCACAATATGAAAATATGAATATGAAGTACATAGATGTAAGCAAATGAGATTATTATAGAAGCAATAAGCGTTGCTAATATGAAATATAAATGATCGCAATAAGCTTTAGAATGCAATATAACGTTGAATACAATAAGAATAGTAATGCAAAAATATATATACACAAAGAAAGCATTAATGAGAATATATAGGTAATAAACGTTAGTAATACAAAATAATGAAGGTTCGCAATAAGCTTTGATAGACAAAAATAATAATAGTCAATGGTATGGAGATGAATAACAATATTAATAATTATAATTGCTTACGGTAGTTGCCGTAGAGCACTGATTTGAACACTTTGGAATCTTCCAATTATAAACTTTTAGTAATATAAGTTAGTTGCTCACGGACTTTCGTGAGCAGAAAAATGATCGCTCTGGCCTCTCAGGACCTCGTATTTATAAGATTTTACAGGAGTATTGCGGGGGGTACGCACGGTAAAGACCTTGACATATTTAAGAAATAAGTCGTAGTAGGACTTCCGGGGTTTTTATAAACGGTACGTCTATTAATAGACGTATTTATGTCACGTACGCCAAATATACGTCGCAATTAGGTTTCTGGGGTTCTTATGACTGCGAAAAGAGATACTCAACTCGTCGTATGGATTTCGGGTGATTTATAGGAAAGGGGTTACATTGGCTTGGACTCTGTGAGTCGTAAAGAGGGGATTGAGACGTGGTCTCGATTTAAGAGGGTTTTTGTAACGATGGACTTGTTTGAATTCGTTTTAAAGGGAAGGATTCGTGCCTCATGTGGCGAATAGGCGAAGGGGTTTTGTAACGATTATCTCGTGTTGGGGACCGCTAAGGTACAACATCAAGGTGATCGACGATTGAGGAGATGGGGTAAGAGTTGAGTTTCAGGGACTTCGGTGGAGTGGTTTTGAGGTTTAATAATAGATTTTTGGAATAGGACCGCGCGAAAAATAGTGGGACGTCACACCTCCCCCCTTATATGAAGAAATGATTACATTTCTTAACACAGGGTACGGGTGTCTTGAAATGCGGAGGAAAAGAAGAATAAAATGTGTTGGTGATTTGAAAAAACGAAAAATAAAATATGTAGCCTATTTGGCGGAAAAGATAGAAAAAAAAATAAAAAATGTGATTTGATAATAGAAAGAAAACAGAATTGATCGTTAATGATAAAAAAAATAAAAATGTATATATATATAACAAAATAAAGAACATATATATATATATATATATATTTATATTAAAAATCTAACGGTGAGGGAACTATTTACAAGGAAATGGTGGAAAGAATAGGGCAATTATGGGGGATAGGAATATTCTAGGCTAGAGAATAAGGGATCGTCCAGGATGAACGTGAGGTCGTAACCTCCCTGGTAGAGGTCATCGAACCATCTCAGGAACTCGGGTGTCAGCTCCGTGTGGTCTGGAACCCTGGTAGCTGACCCCGTGTTCAGGATTTCCATCACACCTGGATGTGGAGGGATAAAGGAGGGAATTTGGGAGGTGGAGGGTTGAGAAGAGGAACTGATGAGTACCTCCTCGTCTACGGGAGGGCAGGTTGGGGTTGGTGGGTCCATCGGTGTCCTCATGGGGGAATCATCAATAGTGATGACCTCCGGTTCTGCCTCCCTGATGGTCACCGTGGAGACCACCTTTGGGAGAAGGGGTGAAAGACCTCTTCCTTCTCTCACTGCCTCTCGGCGCAGCCACTTGATATGGGCCAACCTTCTTTTGAGGCCTCCTCCTCTGGCCTTAGGCCTGTTGTTTTTGTGGGCCCTTTTGTGTGGCATTTTGATCTAAGAAATAATTGATTATTACATGTTTCTATATCTTGTGATTAGGATCAATCGGGATCCTCGCGTAGTCGACCAAGACGCGCTTTGTTCGCGTGAATTATTTTAGTTTTGCCCTTCCAGGATATTTTTAAGTTTTGCGAAGGGATTACCTCCAATATCGTGTGAGGGCCAGAGTACTGATCTCCGAATTTCCCTTTTCGCGGTTCTATAAGGACGAAAACCGCGTCACCCGGTTTGAAGGTCTCCTCGTTTATGTGCCTATCGTAATATTTTTTATAACGAAGCTTAGACTGATTCAACTTTTCTGCTGCAGCAGTTTGCAGCTCTTGCACCCTTATACTTAATTTCGAGAGGTAATGATTATAGGTCTCGTTTTCAAAATCTTCGGGCATCCGATTTCGGCTGGGTACCCGGGCTATTTTCCCGAATACTAACTCGTGTGGAGTGTAACCAGTGCCCTCATGAACGCTGGTATTATAAGAGAATGCAGCCAAGTCGGTCCATTCATCCCAGTCGCTGTAGTTACCGATAAACATTTTTAAATATTCTGTTAGGACGAGGTGCGATCGCTCTAAAGAACCGTTAGTCTGTGGGTGAAAAGCTGTGGTTCGAAATTGTTCAATTTTAAATTTTTGCGCGATAGCTTTCATGAATTTACCAGTGAAATTTGTTCCTTGGTCAGTGAGGATGGCTCTGGGAGCTCCGAATTGACAGATAAATTTTTTTATAAACGCATCTGCGACTTTTATTGATGTCGATTGTTTAAGGGGTACGCACACGAAGTATTTTGTTAGTAAATCTTGCATTGTTAATATATATGTATTTCCTTCTCTAGTGGTAGGTAACGGTCCTACTATATCTAATGCAATCTTGTCAAAGGCTCGTCCAGGCGTGTCAGTGAGAATCATAGGTTGCCTGGTTTTAACACGGACGAGTTTCTTCCGCTGACAGTCCTCGCATTTTCGAATATGATCTTCCACGGCTTTCTTCATCCCTTTCCAAAAGTAATGGTATCTAATTCGGTTATATGTTTTGGTTACTCCTTTATGTCCGGCTAAAGCTGATGCATGATTTTCTTTAATAATGTTTAGTCGTTCCGATTCCTCTGGTATACGGACTGCTTGTAAACATATAGTGACACTGATGTCCTCTTCGTTGACTGCCTCGAGAATATCCATAATAATATCTTGCCAGCTTAACTGATCGATGTTCGATGTTTTGGCTATGCTAAATGATTGTGCTAGGAGCTCACGTATTACCATTTTAAAGTAGGAAAGGGTTTTGCCCCAAGTTGTCATAGTTAAGGGCGTACTCTGTGTTTCTTTAATAACCAACCCGATAAGGGTTTGTCCTTTATTATGGGTTAAATAGCCCTTACCCAGTGGGAGGTTGCCAGGTATTGTCACGATTCCTGTTTCTTGTAATTCCTTAGCTCCGTTATCGCAAGGTTTACCATCCGTGCTCAGAAAGAAAACGAGCGTTTTTTTTCGTAGTGACAACGGGTCGCGACTGATTGATGGCTTTATCCTGATTTCTCGTTCGGGGTCTGCTTTGTATACTGCGTCCAAAGACTCGTTCAGCTCGCTTACTGAGGATTCCGAATCTAATTCATCCGAAACATTCGACTCCACTTCAGAATCGATGTCGTCCTCTTCCTGCGGCGTTGACGATCGTGGAGGCGAAATTGCCGAATAGGGGGTATTTAAATGTTCTCCTTCTTCTTCCTGATCCTCATCTTCGATACTATTTCTTGTTTCTAGTAGGTTCTCTGAGGGAGGGTCTGGAGGTTTTGGCGCTGGTGCCAAATTTTTACGTACTCTACGGGGTGGTTGTATCCAAGTGGGTTTCGCTCTTGGTCGGGTTTTCTTTCTGAGTCCTGCTGCGGAATTTAATGCTTCGGAGAGTCTGGGCCTCCCGCGGCCTCGCTTAGGCGGGGGTTGATCTTCCCAGTCTTCGTCTGCTTCCTCTCGTGGTCTTATAGGGTATGCCTCCACTGCAAGGAAATTACGGGACAAAGCGTCGGCAAGTTTATTGCTTTTCCCTGATTGATATCTAATTTCATTGTCGTATTCTGCTAATTTTAAACGCCACCTAACGAGGCGTGACGTTGGGTCCTTTACTCTATGTAACCAGATTAGTGGTTGATGGTCGGTAAATAAAATAAATTTCCTTCCGTATAGATAAGGTCGGAAGTGCCTAACGCAATATACGATGGCTAAAAGTTCCTTCTCTATGGTTGCGTAATTTATTTCTGCTTTATTTAGGAGGCGGGAAGCGTAAGCAATTGGTAATTCCTTTCCATCAACAGCCTGGCTTAGTATTCCCCCTATAGCATATTCAGATGCGTCTGTTGTGACATGGAATTCCATTTCAAAATTTGGGTATTGCAGAATAGGTTCCTTTTGTAATGCGGATCTTAAGTGGTCAAACGCGGTTTGCTGGGACGATCCCCAGTCAAATGATATATCTTTTTTCAATAGGGAGGTTAAAGGGCGAGCCATCTTAGAAAATTCGGGGATAAACCTCCTGTAATAGCCGGTTAGACCGAGGAATTCTTTAATTCCTTTCGGTGTGCGAGGTGTAGGGTATTTCTGAATAGCTTGGATTTTATTTTGATCCGGTTTTACCCCTTCCTCGGTAATTATATGTCCCAGGTAAGCGACTTCCTTACGTAGGAATTTACATTTCGTAGGTTGTAACTTAAGGTTTGCTTCTCGCAAACGGTGAGCGAGTTTTTTAAATTTAATTAAATGCTCAGTAAGGGAACTAGCGTAAAGGACGATATCGTCCAAATATACGAACATTTCCGTGCCTTGGAGTCCAGTAAGGGTATGGTCCATTAGACGTTGGAAAGTAGCTGGTGCATTACAAAGTCCAAACGTCATTCTGACAAACTCATAATGTCCATGAGGTGTAGAAAAAGCGGTTTTTGGTGCGTCTTCCGGCTTCATAGGGATTTGGTGGAATCCAGAAGCGAGGTTGAATACGGAGAAGTATTTTGCTCCTCCCAATTGATCCAATATCTCATTGATATTAGGAATTGGGTAAGCATCAGGAACGGTCTTTTTGTTCAAATCTCTAAAATCAATCACCATTCGCCACAGGAGTTCCCCATCGGGTCCCGGTTTTTTGGACACGATCCAAATAGGCGAATTGTAGGGTGATAATGACGGCTGTATAATTTCGTTTTCTAGTAATTTACAGACTTGTTTACCAATTTCCTTCTTGTGTATTGGAGGGAAGCGATATTGTTTAGTATTGACAGGCACTGGATCCGTTGTCTGGATCCCATGCTGGATAGCGTTCGTATAACCCAACTTCTCATCTGGTAGATGGAAAAGGTCATGGTATTTACTTAAAATTCCTTGGACATGAAGTTTTTCTTCCGGATTCATATGTTCCGTTGAAATTAATTCGAGCACTTGTTCCACCCTTGTTGTGGGTTTTTCAGAAATTATCGATACCTCACCCGACGCAATAGTAAGAGACTCACGGAAATTTGGGTAGACGGTTGATCTGGCATAATGCACAGGGGGTGAGAGTGTGTGCACTTTCGTGGGTGCCTCGATATGGTGGATCGACAGATCCTGGGGTAAGAGGGACTTGTTTGAATTTAGGGCGGGGATAGGAGTGACGCATTTAGACGTCATAATCTCTTTTGTTCGTCTTTGTTTGGGTTCTGGAATCACAATTTCAAATTCTTCCAATTCAACAGTAGGTGTTGTGATCGTTATGTCCATTTCATTAGAATTTATTATTTGTAAGTACGCTTTGCCGTCTCGATTACGGACAAGCGCGTTACCAGCGTGAATCCCAGTGCCTAAGTCTAACCGGGGTACATACCCTTCCTTTACATTCGAATTTAATATATTAATAAAGGAAACGGTTTTTGATCTAGCAGGTAGCATGACTTGGTTATTATTCACGAAAGGAATGGTGTTTCCTTGGAAGTCCAACTCCCTCTTGGAATAGTGTATCGAGTACAGCTAGCTCAAAAGCTTCATCGAGCGTTTCGAAATTATGTTGGAATAATCTTGTTCGTATATGGGGTGGGAGGCCATCTACAAATGAGTCTAACGTCAAACGATCTAGGTCCTCAGGGTGATTCCGTGCGAAATCGCGATAATATTCTCTGTCCTCTTCCAAAATAGCGAATCGGAGATCCTTAGCACGCGAGATGTATTCTAGTACGTGTTCGTTATTTCCTTTAATAATATTAGCAAGTTCCCCACGATAATGGTCCGAAGTTTTGGCAGGGGAGAAAGTGCGTTTAAATTGTTTAATTAAATCATTTACAGAGTCAAAAACCCTATCCTCAACGGCCAAACAGGCGTGGTCCTGCAGTTTATTGCGTAACAACCTCGCCAGCTGGGGTTCAGCTTGCGGGGGAACCAGAGCTTTAGCCCTATTGCAGGCTCTCGCGAATTGCACCACTGGTATATTATGTCCGTTATAGTTAGGGACCGTTTCTATGGGGTCTTTTAACCTGATCTGGGGTGTTGGATCCTGGTTCGGAATATAGTTACGATTCGTTGCCTCAGGAACGTTATTATAATTTGGCACCGGTTTTCTATCGAAACGGGAGGAACCTGGAGTAGTAAAATTGTTTGCCGTTGGCGGGGGTGCAAGAAGTTTTTCCATAATTTCGCGGAGGGCTTGAATTTGACCGGAAAGACCTTCCAACGCGGGGCCATCTGAACCGGCGGCCACGCCCGAACGCGTGTTGGTTTTCGGGTTTATAACATAACTCGCGTACAAGCTCTCAATTTCAGCTTGTTTTTCCCGCAATAATTGCACCCGTTCCATTAATTCGGCGGTTGCGGTGTCTACAGCTTTAGTGGAAGGGCCTGCGTCTTGGTCCACCACGCAAGAATCGTCGGTTTCCCCGTACACGGACATGTTTGATTTCTCCCGAAAAAGTTTTGGGTTTTTTTTTATTTGGGCGTACGGTAGCTGTTATTCAAAGCCTACCGCGCTCTCTACCCGGGTAGTTAATATCGAATCTGTTATGATTTTTACTTATTTGACGGTAATGCTCTGTACACACGGTACGTAACTTGAACAAGAGGTTTTTGCAACGAGGGCATTCAGGGAATATATCGTTATGTTGGTGGTAGTGCACTTGATATATCTCGTCCAGTTCCACCGGGTTTGAATTAAAACAATTTAGGCAAAATTTTACGCCTTCCGTGGTCGTTGCTACGCCCCCCGTAACACAGATTAATGCGTTTGAATCTGAAAAAACGCCCCGCAGCCTGCGGCTTCGGTAATATAACGTGTTTTGACGTTGACGCGAATCGCGCATGTTAGGTATCAATGTATTATGTCTCGTCAGGCAGTTTGTTTAGATTTCGTAGGTAAATGTTTCCTAAGTGATTCAGACTTGGTTTGAAAGAAAGTACCTCCGTGTGCACACGACACAATTGGTTGCGGGACGCGTTTGTAATAAAACTGTATTGCACCGAGGGCAATTAGGGAATGTATAAGGCGTATGTAAGAAATGAATTTGATACGTTATCACCGTATTTGTTGGGTCTAGTTGGGAGCAATTTAAGCAAATTTCGTCGTCTTCGTTATTTGCTACTATGGTCCCGGAAACACAGACCATCCACTGTATAGATGCCGTCAAATTTTGTAATTGGCGGCTCCTGTAGGCTGGTTCCCACGGACTAACGTATTCTGTATACATGCTAAATAGGCAATTGTGGGTACCGTATGTTAGGGAATTTATTCCTATTAACAGTTGACGGATCCCACCGCTGTCACCAAAAATATGTCACGTCCCGGGTGAGGTCTTTAGGAACGATGACTATGGGGAAGGAAAAAGACAGGCGCGAATCTAAAATCCAGCACTCTGAGATTTTTGGGGGAAGACCAGCCGCGAATATTAAATCCGTCACTCTGATCGACCAGGGAAGGTTTTAAAAGGCGAATACACACCCTGGAAACACCTGTTAGGTCTTATTTTAGTTTTGGCTCGGTAATTGGATTTACCGTTATATTATTCGGCTCATGCAATAGTATGTTTGTAAACAGAGTGAGCGTCTCGCGTTCACTAACAGAAATCAGCTGTTGCGGCAGCTTGTTTGTTTGGGATCTTTGTAACCAAAGGGTGCACACAATAATTCAAAGCGTGATTTAAAACTAAGCGGTTTATTAATAATGCTTGGGATTTTAAGCATTGGCACATGACATTGATATACAGGGTGTCCCACTAAGGAGTGGAAAGCGCGATATCTCTTAAAGTATTGTCGATAAAAATATAAAAAAATAGGGAATTGCATGGTTCGAGGGGGCCCATTTATTAGCGCGAACGAATTTTGTTTCCGACTATTATTTTAAAAGATACGATGGTCAAGTTCGGTTTTTCAAATGGGACTATTTTTTTTGAAGACCTGAGTTGATAGTGCGTTCCAAGACAAATTCAATAAGCTTTAATGTATACACTTTATTTCCACTGGTGTTTAAAATATTGCGCTTGCAAATTTACTGATTTTCACTGCAAGAAACCCCTCTGAAATGGCAAAAACCGGGGGCGGTCTTACTGACGCCACGGGTGGCACTGCCTGTTGGAATGGATACTTACCTGCCAAAGGTCTACGCCAGAAATGGCAGGCCCAAAGGCTGGACAATTCTTTTCCGTCAGAAATGCTACTTAGGTAGGTACATCTGCGGTATCGAGAAGCGCATCGTTACTATTATTTCGCACTTGCTTCTACGCTCGGATGGCCGGTTCTTTTGGGAGGGATGCAAGTTGGATTGGTTAGGTTAGGAGGAGTAAAAGTTGCTAGACTAAATTTCAACCATAGGGAGCAGATTGTATCGGAACCAATCCAACTTGCATCCCTCCCAAAAGAACCGGCCATCCGAGCGTAGAAGCAAGTGCGAAATGAAAGTAACGATGCGCTTCACGATACCGCAGATGTACCTACCTAAGTAGCATTTCTGACGGAAAAGAATTGTCCAGCCTTTGGGCCTGCCATTTCTGGCGTAGACCTTTGGCAGGTAAGTATCCATTTCAACAGGCAGTACCACCCGTGGCGTCAGTAAGACCGCCCCCGGTTTTTGCCATTCCAGAGGGGTTTCTTGCAGTGAAAATCAGTAAATTTGCAAGCGCAATATCTTAAAAACCAGTGGAAATAAAGTGTATACATTAAAGCTTATTGAATTTGTCTTGGAACGCACTATCAACTCAGGTCTTCAAAAAAAAAATAGTTCCATTTGAAAAACCGAACTTGACCATCGTATCTTTTAAAATAATAATCGGAAACAAAATTCGTTCGCGCTGATAAATGGGCCCCCTCGAACCATGCAATTCCCTATTTTTTTATATTTTTATCGACAATACTTTAAGAGATATCGCGCTGTCCACTCCTCAGTGGGACACCCTGTAGATAGTAATTAATCACAATATGAAAATATGAATATGAAGTACATAGATATAAGAGAATGAGATTATAATAGAAGCAATAAGCGTTGCTAATATGAAATATAAATGATCGCAATAAGCTTTAGAATGCAATATAACATGGAATACAATAAGAATAGTAATGCAAAAAATATATATACACAAAGAAGGCATTAATGAGAATATATATATATATATGTAGGTAATAAACGTTAGTAATACAAAATAATGAAGGTTCGCAATAAGCTTTGATAGACAAAATAATAATAGTCAATGGTATGGAGATGAATAACAATATTAATAATTATAATTGCTTACGGTAGTTGCCGTAGAGCACTGATTTGAACACTTTGGAATCTTCCAATTATAAACTTTTAGTAATATAAGTTAGTTGCTCACGGACTTTCGTGAGCAGAAAAATGATCGCTCTGGCCTCTCAGGACCTCGTATTTATAAGATTTTACAGGAGTATTGCGGGGGGTACGCACGGTAAAGACCTTGACATATTTAAGAAATAAGTCGTAGTAGGACTTCCGGGGTTTTTATAAACGGTACGTCTATTAATAGACGTATTTATGTCACGTACGCCAAATATACGTCGCAATTAGGTTTCTGGGGTTTTTATGACTGCGAAAAGAGATACTCAACTCGTCGTATGGATTTCGGGTGTTTTATAGGAAAGGGGTTAGATTGGCTTGGACTCTGTGAGTCGTAAAGAGGGGATTGAGACGTGGTCTCGATTTAAGAGGGTTTTTGTAAAGATGGACTTGTTTGAATTCGTTTTAAAGGGAAGGATTCGTGCCTCATGTGGCGAATAGGCGAAGGAGTTTTGTATCGATCATCTTGTATTGGGGACCGCTAAGGTACAACATCAAGGTGATCGACGATTGAGGAGATGGGGTAAGAGTTGAGTTTCAGGGACATCGGTGGAGTGGTTTTGAGGTTTAATAATAGATTTTTGGAATAGGACCGCGCGAAAAATAGTGCGACGTCACATTATTTTTTTTAAATTTTGTTTAATTTATTAACTAATTTTTAAAAAAAATTTATTTATTTAAAAAAAAAAATTTTTTTAATTTTTTAATTTTCTTAATTTTTTTAAAAAATTAAAATTTTTTTTTAATATTTATTATTTTTTTTTAAATTTTTTTTAAATTTTTTAAAATTTTGTTTTAAATTTTTCTTTACTTTAATTTTTAATTTTTTTTAATTTTCTTTTCCTTAATTTCTTTTAATTTAAAAAAAAATTAATTTTTTTAAATTATTATTTTTTTTATTTCAAAAAATGATTTTCAAATTTTAAAATTTTTTTTTTAATTTTCTTTTAAATTTTTTAAATTTTTTTTAAAAATTTTTTAAAAATTTTGTTTTAATTTTTTAACAATTTTTTAAATTTTTTTCTCAATTTAAAAAAAAATTAATTTTTATTAAAAAAAAATTTAATTTTTATTAAAAAAATTGTTTTAATTTTTAAAAAAAATTAAAAAAAAAATCTTTATATTTTATTTCTTTTTCAATTTTTTAAAATTTAAAAAAAAATTTTATTTTTTTTAATTTTCTTATAATTTTTTTATTTTTTTTAATTTTTTTAAATTTTTTAAAAAAAATTTTTAAATTTTTTTATATTTCTTTAAATTTTTTTTTAATTTTTCTTTTAAATTTTTGTATATTTTTTTTATTTAAATTTTTTCTATATTTTAAAATTTTTTTAAAATTTTTTATTTTAATTTTTTTTAAATTTTTTATTTTAATTTTTTAAAAATTTTCTTTGGTTTATTTTTTTTTTAAATTTTTAAAAAAAAAATTTTTAATTTTTTTATTTCAAAAAATCTTTTTAAATTTTTTTAATTTTTCTTGACTTTAGATTTTTAAAAATTTTTTTTAAAATTTTTCTTTACTTTAATTTTTTTAATTAAAAATTTTTTTTATTTGAAAAAATGTTTTAAAATTTTTTTAATTTTTATTTTTCTTTTATTTTAATTTTTAAAAAAAATTCAAATTTTTTAAAAAACTTTTTAAAATTTTTTTTATAATTTTTTTTTAAATTTTGTTTTATTTTAAATTTTTTTTAATTTTCTTATAAATTTTTTTTTAATTCTTTCTTTATTTTTTAAAATTTTTTTAAAATTTCTAAAAAATTTTTTTTATTATTTTTTTTATTTATTTAT